>NC_079208.1:41733001-42033001 GCF_026745355.1 Beta vulgaris subsp. vulgaris
TCAAAAATCAACCAATTATTTCAAAGAGAGGATTTTAAAAATTGCAACAAACTAGAGTGAAACATTGAAGTAAAATAAAAATTAAGAACAAATCAAAGCAACCTAAAACAAGATGAACCCCAATTGAATGTAAATGGGGCAAAAGTAGTCCGTCCACACATGCATCGCCATTGTTGCACATAAATTAGGGACTAATTAATATGGAATCCCCTTTTGGATCAGTGAAAACATTTTTTAAGTTCTTTACAAAAACATCATACCCCCAAATTATATGGGTATATAATTCTGTTTCCTGAGCCAAATTTGTCAAAGCTCTCATTTTTTTTTACTTCTTACCTCATCATGGATATTTGGTGAATTTCCATATTCACAAATGAGGGGATAAACCGTTATGTGTTTTTCGCTTTGATATGTTATTTTTTCCGATTATGACAGTTTGGATTTGCAGCTGTGAGGTTTCAAAGAGAAGGAGATGTGTGGTATGGAGGACTGAGGAAACAAAGAGTGAGAGAATGAGAGGGGAAATAGTGAGATGGAAAGAGAATAACAGGAGTTAGTGAATGGATATGAGAATATTGGGAAAACTTCCATTATTAACGTGGGTTAATTATTGACGGTTGGATTTTGTTCTACTGACGTCCCAGATTTCTTCTCATTTCTCATATAAATGACCATTCTCACCTGAACTCATTTTCTATATATATATCTATATATATATATATATATGTCTTGTGCTTCCTAGTCATCTTCCCCCTTCTATTTGGTTGGTCTCCTAAATCTTGTTATGAACTCATTTAGCGTGCACGTCATGTTTGTAGCTTTGCACATAGAACATTTAGGCTAGTGTATTTCATGATTTTTCTTTTTCATCTTTTTCTCCTCTTGTCTTTTTTCTTTCTCATTCTTGATTTACTTGAGGACAAGTAAAATGCTAAGGTTGGGGGAGTTGTATAAATGCGTGTTTAAAGCACTTTATGGATTTTTTTTAGCTCATTTTGACCCTCTTTCTCCCACTCCTTCCATCTTTCTTCTCCATTTCCCCTTCTATTTCATTCATTTATCATTCTTGATCATACTGATATTTTATTAGATTTCGAGTCATTTTTGACCGAATTTCTAGTATATTTGCTTGCACCCTATTTGATATTCTTAATATAGGTGGAATTACCTAAGATGGATATGAGTTATAGAGTTTTCAAAATGAAGCAATAGAGCACGCGTTAAGAAATGGTGTGCTTGCACCATGCCCCATGTCCGCTAGCATAAAGGAGCACATAGTGCCTTAAAATCTTGTATGGGGAACTTCAAATGGACACAACTTTCAAACCACAAATCGGATGAAGGTAATTCTTGGAGGTGAAAGCTCGTTTCGATATCTTTCCAACGACTGGTCATAAGTTTGATTTGGATATAAAATGAAGAAGTTATGCTCGTTTTAAGTTGAATTGTCCGACCAGATCAGAAGGTTTTGGTGCGCCCGCACCTGGTTTTGGTGCGCCCGCACCAGTCGAATAGTCGAATCCGCAAAACAAAAAAAACTCGAGGCTGCTTAAAAACGAGGGTTTTGTTTGATGTTTAGTGGATGCTTTATTCTAGTTTTTTTAGAAAGTATTTTTTAGGGTTTATACTAGAGAGAAAAACACTTTAGTTTTATTGAGATTTGAGATTAATTAATCATAGTTTGTGATTCCGATAACATTCAAGGTACTTTTCATTCAATTTAATTTGAAATTTCAGTTTTTATTTCATTCTTTTCGTGGTTGTTTTTGTTCTTCCGTGTTATTAGTTCTTCATTCTCAGAGTCTTATAATTGTTATATCTATTAGTTTAATTATCCCTTAATCATGTTTAGCCTTAGATTAGTCATAGATTTTATGTTTAATTGCTTAGAATCCATGATTAGTGAGTAGTTTCCTATCTAGGCTTAGGGTTTTAAATGTTTCATTGATGTGATTGTGATGTTCTAAAGAAGTTTATTCATTGATCTTGGTGTTTTGAGACCTTTGGATAGATATTGATCACATTTATGCTTTGGTTTTTTCAATTCATATGTTCTTGAATCGAATTTTGAACTCTTTTATCATACCCAAGAATCAACTTAATTTCTAGGCCAAGATGAAAACAAGGCACCTGGCCCTGATGGATACAACAACTGCTTCTTTAAGAAAGCTTGGACTTGTGTAGGCCCTGAAGTATGGAATGCAGTGCAAAATTTTTTTCAGACTGGAAGACTATTGAAGCAAGTTAATGCTACTAATCTCTGCCTCATACCTAAGGTAGAGCAGCCTATTGATGTCACTCAATTTCGTCATATTGCTTGTTGCAATGTTCTTTATAAAATTATCTCTAAATTGATGAGCAATAGACTCTCTCAAGTTCTTCCAAGCTTAATTGATGAAGTTCAAAGTGCCTTTGTTGCTGGAAGGAAGATTATGCACAACATTTTAATTCATCAGAGAATTATTAGAGGGGCTTAATTTCCCAACAAGATTCATTGATTGGACTATGGAATGTATGACTAGTCCAAGCTACTCTCTTTGCATTAATGGTGAAACATGTGGGTTTTTCAAGGGTAAGAGAGGGCTCAGGCAAGGAGACCCTATCTCTCCCCTGCTGTTTGTAATTGCTATGGATTATCTTACCAGATTAATGAAGAAAATGGGTAAGAAAGATGATTTTGCTTTCCATCACAGATGCCAAGGCCTTAGACTAAACCATCTTATCTTTGCTGATGATTTGATGATGTTTAGTAAGGGTAATGTGCAATCAGTTGTGCTCATGGTGAGAACTCTCAAAGCTTTTGCTAAAGTCTCAGGCTTACATGCTAGTCCTTCCAAGACTGCAATATACTTTGGAAATGTCAAAGAGGACATTCAGGATAGGATTGTACAACTCACAGGGTATAAAAAAGGTCAATTTCCTTTTAGATACCTAGGAGTGCCTATTACATCCAAAAGATTAGCTGTAGCAGATTGTGATGTTTTACTTGATAGGATTCTCCACAGAGTGATGTGTTGGAGTTCCAGACACCTATTTTATGCAGGAAGATCTGTTCTAGTTCACTCCATACTGCTTAGCCTTCATACATACTGGGCTTAGGTGTTTATGCTACCAAAGAGTGTGCTGAGAAGGATAGTGCAAATTTATAGAGCCTTTTTATGGGAGGGCAAAGTATTCCTCACTAAAAGTCTTCCAGTTGCTTGGGAGTGGGTGTGTAGGCCCAAAATATATGGAGGTCTTGGAACTCATGACTGTCTCACATGGAACACAGCAGCAATAGGGAAGTATATTTGGGAGATTTCTCAAAAAGAAGATGTCCTTTGGATCAAGTGGGTGCATAGTGTGTATATCAAAGGAGCTAACTGGTGGGAGTATCAGGCTCCTACAGCTGCAAGTTGGGTGTGGAAGGTGATTTGTAGAATCAAGGAGGTCTTCAAGAGAGCTTATGTGAACAACAAATGGCTAAACTCAGATAAAAACTACACTATTACGCTGGGTTATGAATGGCTAAAAGGTCCACAAATGAAGGTGGGATGGCATAATTGGGTATGGAGTAATCTCAATATTCCAAAGCATTCCTTTATTGCTTGGATTGTGATGTTAGGTAAATTGAAGACTCGAGAAAGGCTTAAAAGAGCAGGGGTTATACAAGAGAGTTGGTGTCCTTTGTTCTTCAATGAAGAGGAGACATGCCAGCATCTATTCTTTAGATGCCCTTGCCAGTAGGGCTATTTATCAAGGTATAATGCAATGGATGGGAATGACTATGAGACAGCAGGAATGCATTTATACCTCATGGAAGAAGTGGGGCCGGAAATTCAGAAGAAAAAACAGACAACAAGTTAGCTATGCTGTGTTAGCTGCGATGGTGTACTTCATCTGAGAATGTAGAAATCATGCTATATGGCATGAGGCTGTGAGAAGACCTGAGAAAGTCATCAAGGATATTAAAAAATCCATATGCATTAAAGTGAAGTCTTATGTAAATGAAAAATGGTCTACTGATGATAGATTGTGGCTAGATCAGTTATTAGAAGTAAGTAGCTAGTGTGCTTTGTAGGCTACTTGTTATCTTTGTAGGTGGCTTTTGGTTGGGTGTGTAGTAGTTGTTTTGTTGCTTGATTGTGTTGGTGCTATAATGTTTCTTTGGTAATAAAAGCTTACATTTTACCAAAAAAAAAGATATTGGGTAGAAATTAAGGGGATCCTTTATTAGGGGTTTTCCAAATCTATCGAATCTCTTAATCAATTGACTAAAGACCATTCGAGAGAGGATTTCGTTGATTTATTAAGTGATTATTCTTGAAGACCATTCGAGAGAGGACTCAAATATTTTAGAGGAAAACTAAACCTTGCATAATCATCTCTATTACTTCACAATCGCACTAGCATTCATTGTCCATTCTTATTCATACTAGTAACCTTGACTCTAGTGTCTTCTTATCTGATATTTTAACTCTTGTTATTTGCTTGTTCTTGTTATTAGCTAGTCATAGTTGTTACTAAACCTTTTCAAACCCCCAAATACCCTTCAATTAGGTAATTTAGACTTAATAGACTTTAATTAATCCCATTTTCCCTGTGGATCGACCCTTGACTTGCCCTTACTATTTTCTTAGTACTTGCTTGTAAGGTTTTATAAGTATTGTTTGAAAAGCGATTTTTGGTGCTTTAACTAATGACACGATAACAACCTCTTATCAGGAAGACCTGCTCACTTTATCAAAGAGTGTCCTCAATGCGATACCGAGAAGAGAAAAGGCAAATTCAAGGAAAGGAACAAGGATCAACCAAAACCTTTTCAAAAATAGACATGAAACAATCAAGAGCAGGAGCAGACAGAAGAAGAAACTGCTCATATGCCTCTTGGCCAAATCTGAAGAAGAAGGAGACTCGTCAAACACCAAGTTATACTCGAACAGTATAGAAGAAGAGCTTACAGAACTTAACAAAATCTAACTCGTGAAATTACTTCTTGAAAGCTTAGATGACTCTAAGGCTACTTGTGTAAAAAAGAAACAACTAGAGAATGCCTTAAAAGTTACTAAAAAACATTCTAACTAGATTTATTCTTTAAAAACTGATACTGAAAAACGGTTCTTTGACCTTTTTGATAAAAATTGAAGCATTCAAGAAGCTTTTGAAAAGGTTAAAAACGAGAACTATTTTTTAATTATGGAATTGAGAGAGTTGAACCTCTTTGTTCCTAAAGGAACAAGCCGATCTACTAGTACCAGAACAGATTTTGAAAATCTGGAAACTGATTATGAAAATGTTTTAATTGAAAATCTGGTTCTCAAGAAGGAAGTAGGTTCTTCTAGGAATAAACTTCCTATCTAGTAAGGTGGATACAAAAGTATAAAACAAAGAAAGAGATGGACTTGGTTTCAACCACAAGAAGAAAAATGAAAAGAAAAAAAATATGTGGATTTGCCGAGTAGTAAAATATGTTCTTACTGTGGGAACGATGGACACATAGTGTTTAACTGTTCCACCAGGGAAGAATGTATTGAGATAAATACCTACCTAGTGAAGCAATTATGGAAAGTTAAGGATGATTTATGTCCAACAAAGGAACCCAAGCGAGATTGGGTTCCTACCACTGCCTAGTTTCTTTGAATACATGCTGAAGTGAGAGGGAACAACTTGTGGTTCCTCGACAACGGTTGTTCTAAGCATATGACCGACGATAAATCAAAGTTTCTCTCACTTTCAGCTTACCTTGGAGGAACTGAGCTTCAGAGACAACCTAACAAGTAATACAGTAGATGTAGGAAAATTCGATTAGTCTCCATCACACTCCATATATAATGTCTTTTTGGTCGAGGGATTAAAGCATACTTTACTTAGTATTTCTCAGTTTTGTGATAAGGGAAATATAGTAAAATTTACCGATGAGTCATGTGTTGTCAGCAATGAAAGTATAAGAATCAAGATCTTTAAAGGGACAAGGAAAGGGAACACCTATATGGTTGACCTGAACCTTGTTCCTAGGAACAATCTCACATGCTTAAATGTGATCGAAGAAGATCATCTATTATGGCACAAATGTCACTGTCATGCCAGCTTGTCCCTACTACATAAACTAAATGGGAAAGACTTAGCTTCGTAGTTGGTTTACCAACAATTAAGTCCTTGAACCACAGTGTTTGTGATCCATGTCTTATAGGGAAGCAAGTGAGATCCTCTTTCAAATCCAAGAAAATGGTAAGCACACAAAGTCCATTGGAACTCATTCATATGGACTTATGTGGCCTTATACACATCCAAAGTCGATCAGATGAGAGATATGTGTTTGTCATTGTGGATTATTTTTCAAGATACACATGGGTTATCTTTATTCATAGTAAGGACGAGACTTTTGATGAATTTATATCCTTCGCTAGAAAGATTCAATGAACTAGTAGTTTTAAATTGAATCATCTACGATCTGACAATGGTAAGGAGTTTGAGAACTCCAAGTTTGATGAATTTTGCAGCAGTGAAGGGTTAGACCATAATTTCTCAACTCTAAGGACACCATAACAAAATGGATTCGTAGAAAAGAAGAACCGAAGCGTGAAGGATATGACATGAACGATGATAATTGCAAGTGGTCTTCCGAATTTTTTTGGGCTGAAGTAGCAAATACAACATGTATGCTACATCATCAATAGAGTTATGCTGATGCCAATTACATTGAAAAACCATATGAGCTCCGTATAGGAAGAAAACCCAATATCTCTTACTTTCATGTTTTTGGATGTAAATGCTTTGTACAAAATAATGGAAAGGACAACTTAGGAAAGTTTGATGCTAGAAGTGATCAAGCTATATTTCTAGGATATACCTCAATTAGTAAAGCGTATCGTGATTACAATAAATGAAGAATGTTTTTAGAGGAAAGTATCCATATTATATTTGATGAGACTAACTCCTTGCAGGTACAAAGTTATGATGATAACTTTGAAATTGGTTTGACTCAACCTGAAGAGTCTAATCATTATGATGTTGAACTAACCCCTAAAGGAAAAAAGAAGAAGCAAGTTCCTGACCTAGAAAACCTTGGCCTCATCCTTAGGAGGAACAAGCAACGACATAAGGAGCTCAAGAAGATGAAGGAACTCGTGAACATGAGGAAGATCAAATGAATCAACCACCTCAAGAAACTCAAGAAGCAACCAGTAGATTTGATCCAAAGCATTGGAAACACCAAAATTCTCATCCCTTAGAATTAATTATAATTGACATTACAAAGGGTACTCAAACGAAAACATAAAATGAAGAATTTTTGTGCTTTTCATGCTTTATTATCTACGATAGATACTAAGGATCATATGGGAGCACTCAAATAGGCTGATTGGAAAAACTACGCAAGAGGAACCGAATGAGTTCTAGAGTAATAAGGTCTGGCACATGAAGACCAAGCTAAAGAACTAGAAATTTATAGGACTTAAATGGGTCTTCTGGAATAAGTTTGATGAAGATGGAACAGTGGTAAGGAACAAGGCTAAACTTGTAGCAAAAGGTTATAATCAACAGAAGGCATGGATTTCGATGAAACCTTTGCTCCTATTGCTAGGATGGAAGCAATTAAAAATTTGATTGCCTTTGCTGCATTTATGGGATTTAAGTTGTACCAAATGGATGTAAAATGTGCATTTTTAAATGGCTTTTTACTTGAAGACGTCTATGTGGAACAACCTTCTGGATTTGAAAATCTCGATCTTCCAAATCAGGTCTATAAGCTTGATAAAGCTCTTTATGGGTTGAAACAAGCTCCCAGATCTTGGTATGAAAGGTTGTCAAAATTCTTGCTTCACATGATTTCATAAGAGGTAAAGTTGATAGAACCTTGTTCCTTCGATCAAAAGGAACAAACATATTAGTCGTCCAGATTTATGTTGATGATATATATTCAGTGCTACTAATGATCTTCTTTGTAAGGAGTTTGCTAATCTTATGAGTAGTGAGTTCAAAATGAGTATGATGGGAGAATTGAACTTCTTTTTGGGATTGAAAATCAAGCAACCTGAAAGAGGAACAATGATCCATCATTAAAAATATGTCAAGGAACTAGTGAAGAAATATGGATTGGAACAATCTAAAACCATCCACACTCCCATAAGAACAGGAACAAGGTTAAATGAAGATTCAAATGGTAAGTGTGTAAACGAGAAGCATTATAGAAGTATGATCGGCTCTTTACTTCAAGAAAAAAAATCTCACTTAAAGACAGTTAAGAGAATTCTTAGGTATTTGAAGGAAGTGATGACTTATGTTGTTCTATCCTCGAAGTTATATTTTTGAGCTAGTACGTTATTGAGATGTCAATTATGCTAGGGACTTGTTTAATCGTAAGAGCACATCAAGCATTATCTAGTACCTAGGAACATTTCCTTAAGGGTCAAGCATGTACACATTAGAAATCTTTCTATTAAGGAAAATGTAGAAAAAGGTCTTGTAAAAGTTGAATTTTTTCCAATATAAAATCAAATAGCTGACATATTGACTAAACCTCTTCCTAGAGAAAAGTTTGAGTTAGAGCAATTGCAAAAAATAACGCCTAGTGAGAGAAACTCTATTCTCTCTCTAGAATCTCAACGAAATAGTACCATTTTCACCTGTTTGAACCTTAGTGTAAGCTAGAGCAATGGCGAAGGGTTCGAAAAAAGGGAATGGTGGTACTAAGAATTCGCAGGCTAACAAGCAGACTGGTAATAAGCCTCAATTAATAGATGCGAGGAAGGAGAAGAATATCAATGAAATAGTTGATGATGTAGCGTTGAGTTGGACGTCGGAAGAAGAAGCTTCAGATGCTTCTGTTAATCACAATGTGTCGGTTCAGGATCGAAATGCGTTTCTAGCTGCTAGAGAGCAGGCTGCAAGTTGGGTTGATTCTGTTCGAATTTCGGTTCGTGCTACTTTGACGGTGAATCCGTCACGTCATCCTATGCAGAATCTTGCCAGTAACAGGTAATACCATAATCCTTATTAATTAGAGATACGTTGTTTCATAATATTGTGGATGAAGGTTTAAATCAGGAAAAGCCTACTGAACTTCCTATTGAGCAAAATGTTGTCAACATGAGTGATGACTTTGTTACCATCACTATGGAGGATGTTCAGCCAGAACTAGATTACTGGATATCTGCTGTTGTATGTTATGTTTGGGGGTTAAACCTCCCTTTCCTATTATTACTCGGTTTATTAGGAGAATTTGGGGAAAATTTGGGATTGTGAAAGTTGCAATGTTGAAGAATGGATTATTTATGGTGAGATTTGGTTCTATGGATTCTAACAATCTTGCAATGTCTGTTGGGCCTATTCTATATGATGATAAGCCTGTAATAGTGAAGGAATTGCCTCCTGATGTAGACCTAAATAATAGTGATGTTAAGTTTATTCCAACTTGGATTAAACTTCTTAGCTTACCTCTATAGTATCGGGGGCAAACTGCTTTATTCAAAATAACAGGTTTGGTGGATAAACTAATTAGAACACATTGTGCTACAACTCAAAAAGATATCCTTTAATTTGCTCGGGTATTGGTGGAGGTCTTTATAGATCAAACATTCCCCTCTGAGATTTCTGTAATGAAAGAGGTGTAATGCAGTTTCAAGCTGTGATTTATGAATGGAAGCCTGTTGTGTGTTTTGATTGTGGAGGTGTTGGTCATGATATGGTTAAGTGTAGACAGAAGAAAGTGGAATTAGCTAAGGCTAAAATTAAGCCTAAGCAGATATGGGTTCCTAAATATATGCAGGCTCCTCAGCTAACTCCAGTGCAACAAGTTGGCGAAGTGCAACAATCTCCTTCACAAGCTCCTTTGCAAGATCCTCAGAGTAAGGTTCTGGCATCGAGACATCAGTCAGAACATAATAAGTCTCATCAAAGGATGCTTAAGACTATTCAAGAGCATTTCCTAGAAGGAGGATGGGAGGAGGATGCACAACTTCCTATTGTGTAACCACTTGGGGAAGCTGTTAACATGATAGGTGTGTGATCAGATGAAAGTAGTTATGCTGGGAATGATCAACACCTGGGAGTAGGTGGCTTTGTAATGCAGGGAGGGGAGGTGACTTTACTCCCTCATGGATAAAGTAGGATTTTGGAATGTTAGAGGGCTCAATAGTCCTCAAAAACATGGGGATGTGAGGGATTTACTACATTCTCTTAATTGTAGATTAATTGGCCTTCTGGAAACTAGAGTGTGTGCTAATTGGAGTCTGGTTACTAATTATAATGCTTATAAGGGTGGTAGGATTTGGCTGATTTGGCTCCCTGGTAAATTTGAAGTGGATAGTTTATTGAGCACTGCCCAGTTTATTCATAGTAAAGTGAAACATATCTCTTCTGGTAGGATATTTTTCTTTACTATGATATATTGCTCAAATGATGCAGAAGAAAGGAAGTTGGTTTGGCATGATTTAGTGAGATTAAAGGGAACTATAAATGATGTTTGGGTTGTTAGTAGTGATTTTAATAGTGTGGTCAACCTCAATAATAGAAATGGTTATGCTATCACTTTATCTGAAGTGGGAGGAATTAAAACCTGTCTTAGAGATTGTGGCCTGCTTGAGTTAGAATCTACTGAGCCATTTTCTACTTGGTCTAATAAGTAGGAAGGAGTAGAAAGAGTCTTTTCTAAGATTGATAGGGTGTTTGTAAATGAGTTATGGAGTGTGAAGTTTCCTAACTCTCTTGGTAATTTCTTCCCAGAGAGTGTCTCTCATCACAGTCCTTGTATAATTCAACTTGAGAACTCTAAACCTAAGCCATTTAAGTTCTTCAATATGTGGATTGCTGCTCCAATGTATACTGAGATTATAGTGCAGGGGTGGCAAAAAATGTGCAAGGGTGTAAGATGTTTAAGGTGGTTAAGAAGATGAGGATGTTGAAGCAGGATCTAAGAGTGCTCAATAGATCAAAATTCTCTAATATTGAAAATGAAGCTGAAATTGCTTACAAGAGAATGATTGAAGCTCAAAGGAATGTTCATGGAAGTCCTAGTGATAGTATACTCCACCTGATTAAAGTTGAGGCACGTAAATAGTATAACTACTTAAACAAGGCTAGAATGATCTACCTGTAACAAAAAGTTAAAGAAGATTGGCTGAAAGGCGGTGACAATAATATTGCTTATTATCATGCCTGCTTGAGGAAGAGAAGAGCTCAGAATCATGTTTATAAGATTAAAGATTAAAGATATGCTCAGACTCAAGATGGAATAAAGAAATGTTTTATTAAATACTATGAGATGTTGCTTGGAACTGCTAAGGAGAATAAAAGAAGTGTTAGCAGAACTGTGATTTGTGAAGGTAGCAAGCTGAATTCTATGCAGCAACACTTGTTAAGCAGGAATTTTAATATTGTAGATGTCAAGGAGACATTATTTGATATTGGTGATGGTAAGACCCCTGGCCTAGATGGATGTTCTAGTAGATCTTCAAGCACTCTTGGGACATCATTGGTATTGACATTTGTGTAGTATTGCTTGATTTCTTTAATACTGGCAGACTCTTGAAGCAAATTAATGCTATTACACTGAGTCTGATTCCAAAATGTGATCAACCTAAGGATGTCACTCAATACAGACCCATTGCTTGTTGCAATGTGATGTATAAAATCATCTCTAAAATGCTTTGTAAGAGATTGAAAGAAGTTCTCCATGAGTTAATTAATCCTATTCAAAGTGTCTTTGTGGAAAATATAGTGAATTCCCATAATGTCCTTATTTGCCCAGACAGGTTAAGACATTATAAGAGGAAAGTGAGCTAGCTAGGTGTACAATGAAAGTTGACCTTAGGAAAGCTTATGACTCTCTTAGCTGGGACTTTCTAAAGGAATTACTGCAAGATCTTGGCTAGACTGATAAATTTGTGAGCTAGGTGATGATCTGTGTCACCTCTTCTTCTTACACCCTTAGTATTAATGACAGTTTATGTGGTTTCTTTGCTGGTAAGAGAGGGTTAAGACAAGGGGATCCTATAACTCCCATCCTATTTGTCTTAGCTATGGAGTATTGTTCTAGATGTCCAAGAATATCAAGATGCCGGAGTTTGCTTTTCACTACAGATGTGCTCCATTGAAGCTTACTCGCTTAATCTTTGCAGATAACTTAATGTTATTCTATAAAGGAGAAGTTCAATCTGCTCTCCTATTGAAAAGAGTCTTGAAAACTTTTTCAGATACATCTGGGTTGTTTGCTATCCAAGAGAAAACTGCTCTCTACTTTGGCAATGTGAAGGAGGAAGTGCAAGCTAGAATTTTGCAGGTTACAGGATTTCAAAGAAGGACATTTCCCTTCAGGTACTTGAGAGTTCCTATTTCCTCCAAAAGACTTGCAAAATCAGATTGTGATGCTTTGGTTGATAAAGTAGTGAAAAGAATTGTTTGCTGGAGTTCGATAGATTTGTCATATGCTGGTAGATGTGTATTGATCAATTCTGTTCTACTAAGTTTGCACACCTATTGGTCTCATGTGTTCCTTATTCCGAAGGGTGTATTGGATGAGATTGTTCAGATTTGTAGAGCATTTTTATGGGAAGGCAGAACTACCCTAACAAAGTCCCCTCCTGTTAGATGGAGTGATATTTGTTAGCCTAAAAATAGGGATGGCCTAGGTATAAGAGACTGTCATGTATGAAACAAGGCTGCGTTGGGTAAATATGTGTGGCAGCTTGCTAAGAAGGCTAACTTGCTCTGAATTAAGTGGGTCCACTCAGTTTACATTAAAGAATCAAATTGGTGGGATTACCAGGTGCCTATCAATGCTAGTTGGGGGTGGGAGAGCATATGCAAGGTGAAAGAAGTTCTGAGGGATGATTATAATAATGATTGTCAATGGAGGCACTTAGATAAGCCATATAGTATAAAAGATTGTTACAAATGGATAAAAGGAGAAAAAGAGAAGCTTAGATGGAGCTATTGGGTTTGGAATGCCTATAACAATCCCACACACTATTTTATAGCTTGGCTGGTGGCTAGTGAGAAATTAAGAACCACAGAGAAACTGGCTGTAGCTGGTATATGTACTAATAAGGAGTACATTATATGTTGCCAAGCCCCTGAATCTTGTCAACATCTATTTTTTAGCTGCCAGCTTGGGAAACATGTTTGTACTAGTATTATGGAATGGCTGGGAATTTCAGTTGCTGCTACTAAATGTATCTACACAAGCTGGAGGAAATGGGGAAGAAAATAAATAAGGAGAAGACAATAGAGGATTTGTTTTGCCTCCCTTGCACCTACAGTCTATCATATCTGGAGGGCTAGAAATAAAGCTCTTTGGGACTTTACTGTTCGTTACCCTTTGAGAGTCGTCAATTGTATTCAAAAGGATGTTTGTAATAGAATTAGCAGTCTGATTAACGATAGATGGGGAGATGCTGATAGAGAATGGTTTGATCAACTTAAAGTTAATTCTAATTAGTTGGTTTAAGCTGCATTTGCATTACTTATCGGGTTGATGGTAGTTTATTACCTTTGTGGTGTTTGTTGTCTGGTTGGTTAGTCCTGTTTCTAGTTGGTGGTTGGTTAGGTTGTATATTCAACATGATTCATGCGCTTTTGGTATAATACTTACAGTTTACCAAAAAAAAGAGAAAAGTTTGAGAAATTAGCTTAAAGCTAGGGATGATTAGAATTCATTAAGTGTGCTAATTCAATAAAACCCTTAGTTACAAGATTACACTAAGTGTCCAGTAACATTTTGTGAATTTATTCACACAGTACACAGCCATTGTAAAGGACGCACATTAGTCTTCAATATACTCCCCTTGTTGGCCACACGTATACTTGAGCAAAAATAGTAAGGTCTATGTACATATAGCTTGAACATGTAACATGCATGAGTTCACTCTTTCTCCTTATTTTAATTTTTTCCACATGCATATCCTCTCCATTTCACTTTATATTATTTTCTCTCAATAAATTTATTTTCTTTCTTCATTCATCCCCCACGAATATTTTTTTTGGCAACGCTGCACCACTGTTCATGTATAACCTTAAATTAAAATACTTCAATGGATTTGAAGAACGAAGGAAAAACCCGCAATTCGTACTTTTTTACCATTCCCGTAAATATACCCCAAATATAAACCCCCATCACATCAAACCAAAATGACATGGGAAATTCAGCTCTTTTACCACAAAACCATTAGCTCTACGAAACCGCCTTCTTTCTCTCCCTTTATCCCCAAAACCACTCAACTTCAATTTCTTCACCAAAACCCTCGGCTCCGAAACAAAAAACCTCCGATGAAACAAAGAATTTTCCGGCAGAAAAATCTTCACCTCTAGTGGATTACAACGGAAGTGAGAATGAATCTTAAAACTCTAATGAAGATTCCCTGGATTATCAAGATAATTCGACGACAAATGAAATTCTTTTTCGAAAGAAGAAAGAAGAATTGGGTGACGTGAGAACAGAGCAAGAAAAAGAAATCTTGGTTCCAACTAAGCTTGGTAAGAAATCTAAGTCTTCCAAATACATCATAGGGTTTTACGTAGATTTTTCTTGGTGAAAGAAAATTAAGTGGGATCAGTATCTTGATATTGTTAAATTTTAAAGATGGGCTAAGGTGTTAAGATATGAGAGTCTCTATCAAAGTGAGATGAGCGAGTTTATTGATAGTTTTAAAAGACCTATTTAATAAAGAGTTTGAAAAGATGAACGAAATTCGAGTATTCTTAATTATGCAGGGCTGATACACTATTTTGGTCATATCTAACTCATATGAAGTCAAAATTAGACTATTCAAATGGCTACGGAATACTGAGATCAAAATATACAACTTTGAAGCAGAAAACAAGAGCTAATTTAGATGTTTACTGGGTCAAAATTATATTATAGAAAAGCAGCAAAATATGCTAACCCACGCCTAATTCGAAAAAGTGGTCTAAAGCCCAAGGCTGCCACGTAAACTCACGTGAGGTATTAGAGGAAAGGAGGAAAGAAGGAAAATAAATAAAGAAAAGAGAAAGAAACCTATTAAAGGGGCTTGGGGTGTTGACATTACAGGGACACCAAATGTAAAAGAAAATCCTCATTGTGGTGGGCTTGGACTCGTGCAAAAGAGACTCACTAGAAAACAATATGGAGGAAAACCCTTGGGGGTGATTAGCGCATAACAGGAAGAAGGCAGTAGAGGAAGAGAGAAATACATAGGACAACACGAGAGGATGGTGAAGGATGTAGTCCGAAAATTCATCTCTAAAAAGTTTTCTCTGCTCTCTTCTGTCTATTTATTTTGTTTTCATGGGATTATATAGTTAAACAATCTATCATAGACTAGTTTAATGAGTCAATGCTTATACCCAATATCTATAGAAAGTTACATATCTCCTATTAGCTGCTTAGTTATATTTTAAAACCAAATTTATTTCCTCCAATTTATATATTCATATTTTAGTTTAACAATTTTAGTATAGAAGTGATATTGAAAACCCCCCATTATTACATAATAATAGTCATTTATATAAGTACATAATTAGTTTAAGATAATAACACATTCTCTGTGGGTTCGACCCTTACTTTTCCTATCTATTTGTTAGAGTTAGTGAGTGATTTATAAATATGATTTTGTGCGGAAACAACACGCACGCACCAAATTTTGGCGCCGTTTCTGGGGACTGTATAATTTATTATTTAGACTATTATTTTAGTATTATTAATTATCTGGTTATTTGTTTAATTCTAGGTTCTTGTTGCTTGATCTAATATTTACATTTCGATTTTGTGTGTGACTATTAGCTAGTGAAATGGCAAGAGAAGGTGAAAAGAGCATGAAAGAACATATATGTTCAATGCATATGAGACAACCATGAGTTTTATTTTTCCTGCCCTAGAGAAACCATTCAAACTTGATCCAGGTTTTATCGAAATTCTCCCTAAATTTTATGGTCATGACAAGGAAGATGCTCATAGACATTTACACGAATCTTGTCTTGCTTTCTTGCTCTACTTTATCGTTAAATGGTAAAGACAATGATGGTATTAAACTTAGTGTTTTCTTTTTTACTTTACATGATTTAGCTAGAGATTGATTACTTTATCTTCCTGTTGGATCTATTACCTCTCGGGATGGCCTTCGAAGAGCTTTTCTAGAAATATACCAACCTGCTAACATAACTAGATTAATAAGGAAACAAATATTTAGTATTGAGCAAGATAAAGATGAACAATTGCATGAGTATTGGAAAAGATTTAATACACTTTAATTTGCATTACATGGCCACAATATCAACTGAGTGAGAAATTCCTAATTGAATGCTTTTACGATGGTTTGTTAGATGACCAGAAGCATTTAATAGATATCGTTAGTGGTGGAACTTTGGTGAATAAAGTCTTGTGAAGCGAGAGAGTTAATAACTACTATGGCCCTTAACAATGAATAAGATGAGACGAAAATGACTCTAAAGTGAAAATCCAAAGGCAATTGAAGGAGTAAACTTAACAAAATACTGAATTTAAAGTTGTAGTTACTAATATTAGTAGCCAAATTTTCAGTTCTAGTACTCAATACGATTCTTTGGAAAATTTAGTAAAACCACTAGCTTTCCAAATAGGAAAAGTTCACTTTCATGGATTTAATAATCAACAACAAACTGAAAATCACCTTCACCATCTAGATAACCAAATAAGACAAATATGCGTACTACTCTTAGCAACATAGAAAGTAAATTGGATGGACAAGTTTTTGAAAAGCCTATCCCTCACTTGATAGATGAAACTAAAGCCATAACTTTGAGAAGTGGTAAAGAGCTTGAAAATCGAGGTAAGGTGGAAAAAGAATTTTAGGTGAGTCATGAAAAAAATTAAAAGGTGACAAAAATGGCTAAATTAGTGATATAAGTGATGAGATTGTAGTCCAAAATGTGGAAAACGAAGTAGTGAAGCTGAGAAAAAAAAAACCTATCATAAATCGTTCTTCAAATAAACCTGATCCTAGAGTGATAGTGCCATTACCCTCACGTTTTGCTAACTCTAGGAAAGAAGATTTAGACAACAACATCTTAGGGACATTTAGGAAGGTTGAAATAAACATACCTCTCTTAGAGGCAATCAAGCAAATGCCTAAATACGCTATATTCTTAAAAGACTTACGCACTAAGAAAAGGAAAATTCAGAGTGTTGAAAAAATATGTATGGGGGAGAACGTCTCTGCCATATTGAAAAGAAAATACCTCCTAAATCTAAGGATCATGGAATGATGTTGTATATACCTTGCAAGATAGGAAACTATGAGCTTAAGAGGTGTATGATTAACTTAGGAGTCTCCATTAGCGTAATGCCTAAATCAATCTATAAATCTTTGAACCTCGACCCCGCTCTAAAACTAACTTAGTGATTCAGTTAGCTGATAGATCACAAGCATATCCCTTAGGAGTCTTAAGGACGTTTTAGTTCAAGTAAATGAGTTAGTGTTTCCTGTTGATTTCTATATTCTTGATATGGGTGATACGCTTGAATCTATTGACGTGCCATTGTTGTTAGGGGGACCCTTTCTCAAAATTGCCAATGCAAAAATTGACGTGTCAGAGGGTACTCTTTCTTTTGAATTTGATGGTAAATGATTAAACTTAACATATATGATGCGATGAGATACCCTTCTAACATACAAGATGTGAACTCTGTGGATTGGATAGTTGAGATTGATTTCATTAAACAAGAAAAATTTAACAGAGTTTACAAGTTGTGTGGTAACAGTTTTGATAAAAATTTAACAAAATTGAACATGGATGATTATCTTTATGATGCTACTAGTAATAAAACATTCCCTGTTGAATCTGTTGTTGAATTTCCTCTCATTGCGCATTCAGAAAACATATTGAATTTGCATCTGGAAGTATTAATCATGAGTCGCCAAATACATGTGCTAATAATATGAAATCTGTTTCAAGTTGTGAATTTCCTGTCAATACTCCTAAGTTAATCCCTTCTATTATTCAATTACTTTCTAAACTTGAACTAAATCCCATGCCTAGTAACCCTAACTATGCTTATTTGGGTGAAAAGGACACTTTGCCAGTCATCATTTATACTTCACTTTGTGAATCACAAGAGGAAAAATTGTTAAATGTTCTTAAGAAATACAAAGAGGCCATAGGGTGGACCATCGCTGACATTAAAGGAATTAGTCCTACCTTGTGTATGCATAAAATATTTTTATAAAACGATGCCAAACCTATTAGAGAAGACAAAAGGAGACTTAATCCTTCAATGATGGATGTAGTAAAAAAAAGGAAATTCTTAAGTGGCAAGATGCAGGTGTCATTTTCCCGATATCAGATTCAAAGTGGGCAAGTCTTATTCATGTTGTGCCTGAGAAAGCGGGAATAATGGTTGTTAAGAATAATAAAGGAGAACTTGTTCCTACTCGAGTTTCCAATGGATGGAGAGTGTGTATAGATTATAGGAAGCTTAATCAAGCCACTAGAAAAGACCATTTTGCCTTACCATATATTGACCAAATGTTAGAAAAGCTTGTAGGACGTTCTTTTTTTTAGTTTCTCAATGGATATTCAGGATACATCCGACTTCCCACTGCCCTTGAAGATCAAGAAAACACTACCTTTACTTGCACTTTTGACACATTTGCTTTTAGAAAAATGTCTTTTGGACTTTGTTATGCACCAGGTACATTACAACGTTGTATGATGACCATATATTCTGATTTGCTTGATAATTTTATGGAATTCTTTATGGATGATTTTACAGTTTTGGTGATGATTTTGACTTGTGCCTTCATAATTTATCTCTTGCTATGAAAAAATGTGTTGAGACTAACCTTGTGCTAAATTTTGAAAAATGTCATTTTATAGTGGAACAAGGAGTATTCTTAGGTCATATTGTTAGTTCTAAAGGACTCGAAGTCGATAAAGCTAAAATTGATGTTATAAGTTCACTTTCTTACCCCACGTGTGTGCATGACATTAGATCATTTTTCGGGCATGCTTGCTTTTATAGGCGTTCCATTCGCAACTTTTCCACTATTGCATCTCCATTATGTGCTTTACTTGCTAAAGATGCATCTTTTGTTTTTATGGATAAGTGCAAAATTGCTTTTGATACTTTGAAAGAGAAGCTTGCTTATGCTCCTGTTATTAGACCACCTAAGTGGTCTTTACCTTTCAAAATAATGTCTGATGCTAGTGATAAGGCGATAGGGGCAATACTCGGACAAAAGGTGGATAAGGAACCATATGTCATTTATTATGCTTCTAAATCTCTTAATCCTGCCCAATGTTATTACGCCATTACTAAAAAAAGGAATGTATGTAGTTATTTTTGCTCGTAAAAAGTTTAGACCTTATTTGTTGGGGACTCACCTGATTGTGTATACTGATCATTCTCTTTGAAATATCTTCTAACAAAGAAAAGAGTCTAAACCTAGATTGATGAGATGGATGCTTTTATTACAAGAATTTGACTTAGAAATTAAGGATAAAAAAAGAGCAGAAAACCTTGTTGTTGACCATTTAAGTAGAACCACACATGAAAAGGAAGTAATAATTTTTTCATCTGATTCATTCCCTGACGAGTGTTTATATGCATTACATGGAATAATGCCTTGGTATGCTGATATTGTTAATTATTTAGTATCAATGGAGTTGCCTAATGATTTTTCTAGAGCCTAGAAAGATAAAATTAAATATGATTCATGATTCTATATTTGGGATGAGCCTTATTTATATAAAGTCTTTGCTAACGATATCATTCGAAAATGCGTGCCTGATCATGAAATTAAATCCATTCTTAAATTTTATCATACATTTGAATATGGTGGTCATTTTTGTCCCAAAAGAGCTGCTTATGAAGTTTCAAAATGTGGATTCTTTTGGTCTTCTTTACATAAACATGCTTATTTATTTGTGAAATCTTGTGATCGATGTTAAAAAAAATAGAAATATTTCTAAGAGAGACCAAATGCCTCTTAATTCTGTTTTTGTGTTTGATATTATTGAAGTGTGGGGCATTGATTTTATGGGACCATTTCCCGCTTCTTCTGGTAATCTTATATTCTTTTAGCAGTTGATTATATTTCTAAATGTGTAGAGGCAAAAGCTACTAAAACTAATGATTCGAAAATGGTGACTGAATTTTTTACAAATCAGATTTTTAATAGATTTGGCGTCCCAAAGGCTATTATTAGTGATAAAGGGACCCACTTTTGTAATCGTATAATTGAGGCTTTGCTTAAGAAATACCATGTTACTCACAAGATTAATTTCAACTGCATATCATCCCCAAACTATTGGACAAGCTGAAGTTTCTAATAGGGAAATAAAATCTATCTTAGAGAAACATCTGAATCCTAATATAAAAGATTGGATTAGTCGCTTAGGTGATGCTTTATGCGCTTATCGAACTGCTTACAAAACCCCAATAGGAATTTCTCCTTATCGCTCAGTGTATGTAAAAGCTGGTCATTACCAGTAGAGTTGGAACATAGAGCAGTTTGGGCTATTAAAATGTATTATTTAACCTATGACAAGGCGACTACCCATAGGAAATTGGAAATTCAAGAGTTAGAAAAATAAGAAACCATGCTTATGAAAATTCTAGAATCTACAAGGAGAAAACAAAGAAATATCATGATAAAATGTTATCTAGGAATACTTTTTCTGTTAGTGATAAAGTTTTGCTTTACAATTCAAGGTTAAGACTTTTTCCTGGTAAATTGAAGTCCAAATGAACCGAAAATTTTGAGGTTATTATGGTTTTGAGCATGGTGTAGTTGAAATTAAGAGCTATGATTCTGGAAAGATATTTAAAGTGAATGGACACCGACTCAAAACTTTATATGAAGCGTTTGAAGCCAATTGGCTCAAATTTATTCATTTGGAATATCATGTCTATCATGACTAAAGCTCAAGAGCGATGTCGAGCCAACGACAAAACAAAAGGCGCTGCTTGCGAGGCGACCCAAGGATTTATTGTTTTCCATATTATTTTATTTTTCTTTAGTACAATAAAGTACTCTAACTACTCCATGTATTGTTGATCCAAGATGCTCTGCCTTCTGCCATATGCTATCTACTGATGTTGCTGAATCTCTTAGCTATTACACATTGCTGCTGTAAACCATTGCTCATCTCCTTCTGCGTCCAATTGCAATTTTCAGTACACCAATTACTATATGGAGAATATTTCAGCAATCTAAATACACCAGGTTGACTCCTTCCTTGTTTCCCTTGTTCTGTTTTTTCTCTTCTTCTCCCCACTTCTATTTTTAGTTTAATTTTAAAACATTGAGGACAATGTTAATTTTAAGTGTGGGGGAATTTTGAAGTTATTTTGAGCTAGATGATGAAGTTGTGTTAGGTCGATATTTGATGGATTACAGGTGTTTGATTGAAATATAAAAATTATGGATTGTTAAATTTTAGGGAAGGTGCTGCCGATAATTTTCTTAAGCTTGATTATATAATTGCATCTACATAGTATTTTTATTCACGTGAATTCATAAAGAAAAAACAGCACAAAAAAAATATATATAATGTGCTTTTTGTTTGCATTAGTTTAGGATTTGTCTTCATTATTTAGGAGTTCACCCTTTACCTTCGTAAGAAATGGCAATTAGTAAGTTGATAAGAAACTCTAATATAACTTGTTTATGAAACTAATATGTTTTCAAAATAAATGATTTTGGTAATGTCTGTATAAGTAGAAAAGAATGGTGGAACTAGAGAGATTTATAATATAATTGAAAAACTTATCTTGTTTCTCTTAAATAAGTTGGCTAGATAGATAGATCAAAATTCGTGAGTTTATGAGGCTATTAGACTGGCACATCTGCATCAATCTTTACATTTTTTCTTGTATGATAGTTCCACAATGAAGTGTGGCTCTTAAACTTGGCTTGGTACTCTTTAAGACTTTTGTGACAAAGGCTATGAAGAAATCCGTGTTCATTTGCTAACCATATATACATTACAAACCTGCATTCTCCTACATATTATACCCAAGCATGGCTAAGGGGACTTATTATATTGAGTTTGTATTGTATGTTTGCTTTATAGTGGAGATATATTTAAAGATAAAAAAACAAGGGTTATGAAATTGAAAAAAAAATATTAATAAAAAAATCAAGAAAATGAATCTTTAAAACTCATAGAAAGGTGAAAATTCTATGAAATATCCATTTAAGTGTTGAAATTGCATTACTTGTGAAGGATATGGTGAATAATACGAAAGAAAAAAAAGAGTTGGACTATGATGTTTATTGTATAAATGGAGTTTGTTGTGACTGAAACATCTTTAGTCATGTATTTTTTCTCCCTTTGGCTTAGCTTCTTATTAACTCCACATTATTCCTACCCTTTAAACTAAGCCACGTTATAACTTGGTGAAAGACCTGTTGATCTTTATGTAGTATGTCACACTCGAAGTGGAGCATTGAGACGATAGTCAACTTTAAAGAAATGTACGTCATTTAGAGTACACTTGGTTACATGTTTGAGTGAATATTATTTAACCCTAAATACATGAGAGTAGAGTGTTTAAATTTATACATGTGGGGGGGTCTATCTGTTGAACTTGATGTATCTACAAGGGTGAACTCATGCTAGCTATATTCGAGTTGCAAAGAAAAGCATTTGTCCATGAAGTATTATGAGTTTTGATATGCTATTTTTACTACTAAGAGTATAACATTTTTACTAATTTTTCTCTATATTTTTCCTATCTAACTTATAATGTCTTAGGAAAAATTGACAGAAATAATTCCAACTATGACCCTTCCCCTCAAAATAATCCAAACATTGGGTTATTCTGGAATAATCCAAACTATTTGGGGTACCTTCCAAAAATAATCCAATTTTTTTTCCATTCAATGATCCCTTTTGGGTCTATTATATATAGGATAATTAAATGTTTAGATTATTTTGAGAAAATACTCCCAATAGTTTGGATTATTCTTGAATAACCCATAGTTGGGATTATTTTGGAGCGAAACAGTAATAGTTTGGATTATTCTTGTCAATTTTTCCAATGTTTTAGTTTCTTGTCTTATACCTGTCTATTTAGTTATTTGCAATAAAAGAAATTTGAGGTGGTGAATTAGATATTGCATTTAGTTGGTAGGTTGCATTTAGTTTACTTTTAGTGGTATTTTGATCGAGGAGACCAAAACTTAACTGTGGGATATTTGATAAGTGCCTATTTATACATATTTTTAACCTCGAATATAATACTTCTAGCGTTGTCTATTGAGTTTGGGTTAAATATTACTTCCTCCGTTTCTAAATAAGTGCAACATTTCTTGTTTTCACGTTTGCCAATGCATTATTTTAACCATTAATATCTTCAATTATCAATAAGTAAAAATTATAAAAAGTTGATATTAAAAAAAATTCACATTTAGACGAATCTAACAAGATCCCACATGACTATGTTTTTCCTAAAATGTAAATCACCCAAGCTAATCAATGTTTAAACTGTGAACAGTAAACACTATGCAAATGTTGCACTTATTTAGAAACGGAGGAAGTATATTTCAAGGATATTTCGATTTAATCAGTTGATAATTATTTTTAGTGTTTAAAAGATGGATTTGTGTCTATATTAATTATTTAGTGATAACCTCTTTAACTAAGAGTTTGGAAAGATGCACTAAATTCGAGTATTACTAATTATGCAGGGCTGATACAGTATTTTGGTCATATCTAACTCATACGAAGTCAAAATGATATGATTCAAGTGGATACGACAAGCTGAGATCGAAACCTACAACTTTTAAGAAGGAAGCAAGAGCTAATTCAGATGTTTACTAGGTCGAAATTATATTATAAAGAAGCAACAAAATTTTCTAACTCACGCCCAACTAGAAGAAGTGGTCTAAAGCCCAAGGCTGGCACTTAAACTTACGTGGGGTATTAGATGAAAGGAGGGGAGAAGGAAAATAAATAAAGAAGAGAAAAAGAAACCTAGAAAAGGAAACGAAAATCCTCATTGTGGTGGGCTTGGACTCACACAAAGGAGCCTCAGTATTAGAAAACAATATGGAGAAAAGGATGAGGAGCTAGCTCATGTGGTAGAGCACTCCCCTCTGATCTCTGAGGTTAGGGGTTCGATCCTTACTCCCAGCATTATGTTGGGGTATTTCCTTAGCATGCTTTGCATGCATTACCAGCCAATGTGCTGGTTGTTTCTACAAGGCTAGTAGTCTTGGTAGGGGTTAGCCCGTGGGCTGACTTAATTTCCCAATAAAAAAAAAGAAAAGAAAAAGAAAACAATATGGAGAAAACCCTAGGGGGTGATTAGCGCATAACAAGAAGAAGCCAGTGGAGGACGAGAAAAATACAGAGGACAACACGAGAAGATGATGAAGAATATAGTCTAGAAACTCATCCCGAATACGTTTTCTCTACTCGCTTTTGTCTATTTTCTTTGTTTCATGTCTAATTTAGAGTAGTTTTACACTAGTAGGAAATGTAATTGACTATTTGATATATGGGTTTATGAGATTACGTTTTTATTTGAATTGTAAACGATTAGTTTCTTTTGGGTGTTTATACAAGGTTTATTATTTGACTTTTGATTCGTGTTTGTTGATTTGGTTTGATCACCTAAATTATTTCATGTTTCTATTGTTAGATTGATAGTAGTTTTAATTAGGTTGCATCTTTCTGGTCTAATTATAATTGCTAGAATCTCGTGTAACAACTGAATTCAATTAGTTGTAGATTACTGGCTAATTTGGGTGCAGTTGATTGATATTTCTAATGCTGTCAAGTTTGAAAATTTGATACATGCTTTTCATGGTTGGATTAATTTAGCTTGATTAGGATCAAATTTTCGTCCTTTGACTAGTTTTAGCGATTCAGAAAGATAAAACTAGTAATCTACTTGCTTTCAAGGGTATATAGTTAACCAATATATCCTAGGCTAGTCGAATGAGTCAATGATTATACCCAAATCTATAGAAAGTTATATGTCTCTATTAGCTTCTGAGTTATATTTTAAAACCAAATTTATTTCCTCCAATTTATATATTCATATTTTAGTTTGACAATTTCAGTGTAAAAGTGATATTGAAACCCCCCCCCCCATATTATATAATGATAGTCATTTGTATAAGTACATAACTAGTTTAAGATAATAACACATATGTGGGTTCTACCCTTACTTTCCCTATCTATTTGTTAGAGTTAGTGAGTGATTTATAAATTTAATTTTGTGCGGAAATGACGACACACACCAAATTTGGCCTTTTTTCATCTAGTGCCTGACAATTATTTAACCAAGGAGGCTTTATCTAGGCTTTCATTTAGGGTACAGGGTGGAAGTTGGAGTATGAGGCTGCTAAACCCAAAGGAAAGGTAGATAATAGGGTCAAGAGAAGTTTCAAGAAGAGGTTAGTGCTGAAGGACCTAGGCCAGTTAGGAAAAGGCAATGCATTACAAAGACTAAGGTTCCCAAGGAACAAGGTCAGGGTGTTGTTCACATAGATCTGGATGAGGATCAGGTCTCTCCAAGATCCGCTCTACTATTGTTTTTCCTAATCTCTCCACTATATGGCTTCATGGAATTTTGCATTCAATTCAGGAATCTCTCTCTCCTGCACATCAGGATCTAGGGTGTTGAAGCCAGGGTAGCCAGAGTTGATCATCAGCAGGAGTAGATCCTAGCAGCTCTGAAGAGAGGAGAACTATTGTGAGGGAGAAGATTGACGATGTTGTCACTTATTTCTCTATTCGCCCCAAACCCTAATTCCATTTCCTTCCCAATAATCTGTCTAAACAATGTTACTAATTTTTTTTGGGTTGTATTGAAATAATGGTGGTTTGTTGTTACTTTCACTTTATCATATTTTGGATGTGAATCACACATCAGTTTCTGATGATAAGTTTTTTTTGTCATATATTTCATCTCTTATCATTTTCTTTTTTCTTGATTATCTTTTTGTCCTCTATGCATCTTTCCTTTATTTTTCATGGACTCAACTTGTGCATTACTCATGTCTTTGTGCATTTATCCTATCTTAATACGCTCATTAAAATGTTTGGATGGCTAGTATTATTAGATGAATTGTTTGAGCTACTTTGCCTTGATTTTGTTGTATATGCTCCACTCTTAGAGTCATGTTGGGTATTTAGTTATTTTTTATGATGATAAAAGGGGGAAGTAAAGTGGCACATAAAATACAAATTCTAATCTTCTTATTTATGTGTGATGCTATTCGATTTTTCTTTTCCTTGTTTTCAAAACTAAATGGTTTTTAATCTTTTAGTGTTTTGTAGTTATATATTTTTAAACCTATTAGCTTTTGATTCTTTTGCAATGGTTTATGTTATTTTCTTCTTTTTCTTTCTTTTGTTAGAGTTCATTTAATAATTTTTTATATGCCTTATATTTGCCATCATAAAGAAAGAGGCTTAATGTTTTGATGATGCCAAATACTTAAGTTGTTATATAGTTTAATCTAAGTCAAGATATTATTTCATGCACTTTTGAATTTTATTATAAGGTCTGGTTAATATATTTTTAACTTAAAATCTTTGGTATAAAAGGTTCTTAGTTTATTACACTGTTGCTCTTGTTATGGTGTGAAAATAGGTTGACTAATGCATGGTTGATTTTTTGGAGCAAACCGCTTGAAGCTCTCCAACTAACTCACCCCACCCGCGTTTTCGTGCCCACTAACAGATAGTGGAGGTGGTTTATGAACAGAAAGAAAAGTGCAGCGGCTATGTAAGAGGAAAATTACCCAAAGAAAACTTGTGACTTTTTTGAGTGAAAATTCAATATTAACTTAGAAAGTTTTCTTGTAATTCCTCTCATATTCAACGAACATACTTGTGTAATATTCATAGTATTTGGGTGAGAGAAAAATCATAGAATATCCTTGTAATCAAGAAAGAAAAAAAAGAGAGAAAAGAAAAGACTTCGAGTGAAGTCAAAGTGAATGTCATCAGTTTAGGGGGCTTAGGGATTCGATCCCGACTTCCCTGACTACTAGTTAGTGGACCTTATGTTATGTTTTATTAGGTGATACGACTTTAGCCTATCACTGCAACCTAAGACCATTGAGTTACATGATAGTTTGACTTACGAGAAAAGACTTGTAAGAATTCTTCATAGTCTAGTTAGAAGTACTCGGACTAAGGATGTAGATTAGTCAAAGTATTATGGTTAAACCATCAGACTAAAGAAGCGAAAGGGGAAACCGGAGAGGATATGAACAAAAAATATCCAACGTTGTTTTCAGAGGTTAGTTGTCGAGTTACAGGGTCGTAACTCCTTTTAAGGGGGGGTATAATGCAATAGAGTTTTGCGATTTTACCATATTACTTGCATTTAACATATTTTGAGTCATCATATGCATTTTAGATATGAGAATTTGAGTCAGAAACAATAATTTCGGATTTTAATCCATTTTTGGATAGTGATTCTGACTTTTTGTCTTAAGTTTCGAAGTCGAACTTCTTTTAAGGGGTAGTCGAAACTATGATACCCCATATATTTTAGTATTTATTCAAGTAATTAAAATAAATATTTTAAGCAAAGGGTATTTTAGTAGCTTAACTCGTTTTTAAATTATTTTGGCTGGAGATGACACCAAAATTGGATTTGTTAAACTTCAGGTTTTAAATCCTAGTCAATTTGTTATTAAATAACTTTTCTAAAACAAAAAAAAAAAAACAATTTTTTTTGAGCCATTTTTTTTTACCGGATTCCATAATAAATGGGGAGGGGTTTTGTTTCCTAAAACTTCCAAAGTTATGATGGAGGTTACAAATTTCCTAATTTATGTTGAAAGTTACAAACTATTTAATATCAGAAATTAAATACTATCTATTCTACTCCTATAAATACCCCATATCTTAAGAAATGTTTTCCATACAAAAACTTTGAAGAAAAATTTCATACTCTCTTAACTTCAAGGTTCTTACCTTCTTATCTATTTTTAGTTTTGTATTTCTTATTTACGTTTCACTTTTCTTTGGTTTAGGTAAAATATTTCCATGTTTTTTTACTCAAAATATTATGCTCATGATAGGTTATTCATGTTTAAATTCATGTGATAAGTTACTTATTAGATTTTTATTGGTTGATTCGTAGATCGTTCAAGATTAATACTAAGTGGAGATACTAGGGTACTCTTTGTGCAAAATCAAACGTTATATAGCTATATCTTTCGAAATGTAGTTTTATTTGGTAAAGTTGTTTATGAATTTAATGGTTAGATTGGATTTAGAAATTAAGTTTAAAATGGTTACAACATTTTATTACTCACACTTGGAAGTAAACAGAAGGAATGATTTTATCAATCATTTTTGTACAAAAGTTTTGTTATCCTTTTTGGAAAATTAAATCAATTTAACAAGGAAAGATTTGATTGGTTTTAATGAACTTTTGATGTTCAAAATATTGTTTATAAGAAAGGAGATTTAATCAATACTGACAAGTCATATTATTACCGTTACCGCTTGATTATTATCAAGAAGAGTTTATTGATGACTTACAAGTCATATTATTATGATTAGCCTTGATTAACATCCAGATAGGTTCATCTTTTAAAGTCCACTTGTTGCAAATTATTGTTACCCCTTGATATATATACGTGACGGGATGACTAGCTTGGGGTGTGTGCACACTTAGGAAGAGGAATGGTTTTCTATATTATTTTTAATCTAAGTTATTTGGAAAGAGTTTGTTCTTAAAAGTTATTCTTGAATTATTAGTTAAAATGTTTGGAAAAAATTTATTCGTAAAAGAGTTATTATTGAATTATTAGTGATGGAGTTTTCAAAATGTAAATTGACACGAAGTAACAAATGTGTTACCTGTCTAGTACATTTCGTACTCAGTTTTATACTGATGCGTATTATCTTTTTCATATTTGGTTTTGCCCTATTTACCTTTTGGTAATCAATTTTGCAAGTGAATTTTAGATGTGCATGGGAGCATACTAGGAAAGGGATTTTCACCTATATTAAGGAGTTTTATTTATTTTTTGTATTAAGACAAATATTTACTTTTATTAATTAAGAAATTTATTATTTTTGGTTAAAGTATTCCGCGGCCACTTATTTAGATAATTACTAGTTGGTTGCCGAAAGCGTGTTAGTCACGTGACGGTAATACTCCTTAATTACTCAAATATTATTTACTAAATAATTTATTTAAAAGTGAGTAATTTGGGGGTGTTACACTGACAATGAGGAGGACTCAGTGGGGGGCCGGGGGAGGGGGTTTCCCACCCTCCCTTTCTCTTTCTCTCACTACACTCATTTTCCTAGATTCGTATTGGGTATTGACTTTGTCACAATTGCATCATAATTTTCAGATAAGGTTGTGCGATTTGCGCTCACAAGTATCTTCCTTAATGCAAACTTTAAGTAGGTGGTATTTCAAATTATATTAGGATGATTTAGGTTCAAAGTTATCATTGGTAAAAAAAAAAAATCAAAGTAATCAGGGTTTCTTTTTTTTCTTTTGAAATGAAAAGTCATTCATTGGTTCGAACTTTGAAGACATAGGACAAAAATACATATCAAATCGAAATAAACAAAATTCTAATATGAGAAAATCACGACCGTTGAATCTCTCTTATCGCTATCTGATGTATCTTTCTGTGATGGATCTATCGAACTAATGTAGTTTTGTGGTAGAACTGAATTTAAGTGAATTTATTGTGAGTGAAGAACTGGCATTTGTTACAGTCCCACATAATTTTTGATCAACGAAACATTTTTAGCTTAAGATTTTGGATCTTAGATTTATATCAAAACACACAAAAGTACCTAACAAACAAAACCACCCAATCTTCTCTTTGATGAATAATGGTTCTCGTATTGGTTTTTTCAAAGGAAAAAAAGGTTCTTAGACAAAGGAGACCCCCTATCTCCTTTGTTGTTTCCGATATGTATGGACTAATTTAGTAGAACCATAACAAGAGTTGGTGAAAGAGATGGATTTCATTTCCATCCTAGAGGCACTAGAGTAAAGTTAAATCATCTGTGTTTTGCAGATGACATAATTATGTGTAGTAGGGGTGAGTAGAGCTTTGTATTGTATTTACTTCAAGGTTTTAAGCACTTGTATGAGGTTTATGGGTTAGATGTTAACAAGCAAAAAAACTAAGATTTACACATCTGGTATGAGTAACCAGGAGGTTCAGAGACTTGTTGAGCTATTTGGTTTTAGCCTGGGTAAGTTCCCTTTCAAGTATCTAGGGGTTCTTATCTGCTAGAAGAGGATTGTTTCAAAAGATTGTGTTGGCTTGGTTGAAAATATGACTTCCAGAATCAGATGTTGGAGTAGTAGGAAGCTCTCTTATTAGAGCAGATTGTGCATAATTAACTCCATTCTAATGAGCTTGCATGTTTTTTGGGCTCAAATTCTCCACATTCGAAAGAAAATTTTACAAGAGATCAATGGCATTTGTCTAGCTTATCTATGGAGTGGTGAGTATTATAGTCACAAACCAGGAAATGTAAGTTGGGAAAAAGTGTGCTTACCTAAACTAGCAGGAGGCCTTGGTGTTTGAGATATCGTCAAATGAAATCAAGCAGCTTTGGGTTGGTATGTTTGGGAAATTGACACCAAAAAAGATAATATGTGGATTAAATTGGTTCATGTAGTTTATATTAAAGAGGATGAGTGGGGCTATTATAATCCTACATAGAATTGTAGCTGGTACTGGAAGATGATTTATGCATCAAAAGATCAATTGACGAATGTGTTAACTTTGCAGCAGGTTAAAAATTTGACACACTATATATAGTATTTAGTCTGTTTACATGAAGTTTGCAAACATTCTTCCCCCCTGCATTAGAGTGAAGTTTTATGGAAAAAGTTTAATGTTCCAAAACATAGATTCATATGATGGTTAATGATGCTGGGAAGATAAGACACTACTGAGCATTTGTTTAAAATTGGGGTAGCTTCGAATTCAGATTGCTTATTATGTGGGGATGAAGTTGAATTCCAATCAAATCTATTTTTCACTTGTCAGTTTATTTAGGGAATTCTCAGAGTCCTTCTGAGATCGTTACAGATCAATACTAGGGTGGTTCTATGATTGATGTTCTTCAAAGTATTTCAAATACTGGGAAGCCAAGATTCCAACGCCAAATGTGTAATGTTGTGATATGTGCTGCTGTGTACCAGCTTTGGCTAGCTAAAAATGATGCTAAGTGGAATGTTAAAATTGATATTGTACAGAAATATGTGTATAGAATCCAAAGAGTAATGACAAATAGGATTTACAATATTCTACCTAGAAAATGTTCTAGGAATGACATATAATTATTTAGAGAGCTTACTATGGGTGGTAACTAGCTCTTGGTGTTATGTTGTAATGGTTGTGTGTGAAATACAAATTCCTAATTACTTAGAAAAAAAACATTGGGAGACTCGATCCCAACAAAGGGAGAAAAACTAATCCCATACAGGGAAAGAAACCATCATAAAGGTTGGAGATGAATTCTCACAAATAGAGACTAATTTATTCAGTAAACTAAGAAAAAAAAAACTATAAACTGAAAATAAGATAGAAAAAGGGGCTTACCATGAAGTACGGTGAATAATTAAAAAGTCATGGTCTCACAATAAAAATAAGTACTAAATTTGTAATATTATAACCCAAAATATTGTTACTTTACAACCCAATATATTGTTGTATTATAACCCAATCTAATTACTCTTTCATTTAGTTTGTATTTTACCCCATATTATTTTCATATGCGTGCAGCGTGCTTTTTTTCCTTTGTGCTCTTAATCTCTCTCCTGACTCCAGTCATCTGAATACGTTGAATCGTGTTTTACTTTTTTTTATTTTCGGGAAGTGGAAATTTATGGGTAAAGTCATAGAGAGAGATTGTGTAAAGGTATAATTGATGGGGATAGCTCATCACTCTTTAATTGCTTTTAATTCTTTTGCCTTTTGTCTTTCTACTGCATCCAACTAACTCATGAACAATCGGTAGTATCTAGATACAAATTTCACAGTTTTTTCCTTCTTTGGGTAATACTGGGCAAGAGTATCCATGGTATCTCCAAGGATGATTTACCGTGAAGAGGGAAATAATAAAAGAGAGAAAGGAGAGAAAACGGCTTGAGTTTTTAGTTAGGGTTTAAATGAGTTATATACTATTTTTTTTTTCAGTAGATGGGTTCAACGAACTTTACACGGGTTTAGTAGATAATAAAAATAATGTCCCAAAATTTTCAAAGTTGAGGGGTTCAACGAACATTACACGGGTTGAACGAAACCCATTTTATGCCCTAGCATTATGCCAATCCTAAAAGCTGGTCCATAAAATTCTGTCAAATTCGAGAAAGGTTAATTAGGTGTCTAGGTCTAACCTCTAACATCCCAAACTTTCCTATCAATAGTTGAACCATCAATGCAGAAGGTTCACTTTGGTGGCATAAATATCCATATATAACTCGTTCAAAGCACATGGGGACGTATGATGTGTAAGGTCAATTTTCCTTCACCATAAATTGTATCTTTCAAGTTCATACGAGTTCATTGGATGAGATTATTTTGTGATAATTCCTGATTTGGATTATTTATTACAGAACGTTAGTAGTCGGAATTATGATAGTAAATTTTTCCTAACAATTAAATGTTGCATATAATTATGAAAATGTGTTTGTTAATTTAGGTCTAATTGCTCAAAAAAAAAATTATTTATTGGTTGGACGATTTTATCTTCTTCACTAAAAAAAGAGATCCAGTCAAACAATTTTGTAGAGATTTCCACCAATTCTCATGTTTTTGCCAATTTATGAAAGTGATAAGATGAAATTGAAAAGGTGCAACAACTTAGTATTTTATATATTAATATTTTGGTTAAAAATCATAAACAAATAAAATGTTTTTATTAAGAAAAGCAAGAGTTCCCTTCAACTAGAACACAAAAAGAACATATATTTGTTGCCACGTTCTAGTTTGCCATCAATGTGTACAACAACAACTCATTGCGCTGCCGCCTATGCCAACACAACTACCACCTTGGCTATAACCTTTGCTTGTGCATTGTTTATTGCAATCCGTGGGATTTGTGCATGACCCTATACAGACAAATGGTGACGGTCCAACTCCCTCTGTTGAAGGTAGACCTGTTACATTTTAAAAGATTCGAAACATGTTCATGTTACTAGCTTCAAAATTATGTATATTAGTATGTGTTAAAATAACGTAATCCCAAAAAAAAAAATTACATGTTGTACTAAAATTGAAGCAAGTTTTGAGTGATTGATTCCATCAAATGAGAAACTCTATAATAACATAGGATGGTTAGAATAATAGATTTGAAATATTTATGTGAGGTTTAATTCATAAAATAATAATATGACTAATATATAACCAAATTATAATGAAGATAGAATGATAATTAATTAATTAACATGAAAAAAATACCAAATTCAAATTATACTCCTATTTGAATAATATTCGCAATTCATTCCAAACTAAAATAATTATATACTCTGAGTACTATAAATTACTCGATTCAAGAAGTAACTTAAACTTAAAAAAAAAGGAGCTATTTCAAGAATAATTACATTTTGCCTTGAAGCTAATTTCACTATAATCTCAACTAGTCTTTTTTGTGCTAAACCTTCAACTAAATATTAAATGTTTCATAAAAGTAATAAGGGAATTTCTTATAATAGAACTTACTAGAAATCATGACCAAAGTAATGAGGAGGAAGCCAAGAAAAACTTGTTTAGAACTTGGCGGGCCATAGTTTAGACTTTCGACACTTTTTAAAAAAAATTCAAGAAAGGTTTTTGGAGCTTCTATCTTAATACTATTTGCTATGAGATTAATTGATTAACAACACGAGGATGCTTTTCAATTTATATTGCGTTCAATATGTGAATATCTTACTCTAGCTACATAGCTATGGTAAATTATATTTTAATGATATGTTTCCTTGGAAGTCCTTTATTATTTCCATATAAGAAAGCAAAAATATTATATTGATAATATGGTTTCAAGGAAATCTCCAGTTTCCATCTAAAATTATGTTACAATTATAAATTTATTGATTAAAATATTTTAATCTTGACAAAAGTCTTCCAATCTCTTCTTATATGATAGGATTTTTTATGCAATCGTGCCATATGAATTTTATTTTTTTCACTAGTTGTCCAATTTGCATGAAACTACTTTCTTATTAGATCACTAGAATGTACATGTGCAAATGCACATATATATAAATATATACAGCAAAGTACAAAGCCATCTCACGATCACAATATTTGGTATCCTCATTGGACGCCTTTTGTCGCGCTCATTAAGTGTCATATCATTTTTTTTAATATAAATAGACTTCTACGTTGATTAAAATATGAATATAGAGTTGGGTTCACAATGAAAAAGTTAAATATAGTAAACTGATTATAACTTTTAATATATAGTTCGTAAAATCATAGTTTTTGTACCATTGAAAAGTGTTTCAAAAAGTACTTTAGAATAAGATTCATTTATACAATATTTAAATTTTATATTAAAGTAACATACAAAAGAAAATATTGTTTATACTAACGTATTAAAGTAATAGGAAAAAAACGATAGATGTCTCAACTTTGGGTGATAATTTTTAAAAGGTGGAAGTATTGATTAACCTTTGTAGGTGCCAACTTTAGGGGTATGAACTTTTAGCGGGCATTAGTGACTTGAAACTGGCTTAATAGGTCATAACTTGTAAAACTTGGGTCACACCAGAAGGGTTAATTGAGGGAGGGAAGTAGGAATTAGGTGAGTTTTTAAAAAAAAATCGTCAGTTTTAAGTCAACAGGACCGCTAAAGTTAAGACCCCTAAAGTTGGACCTACATAGGTTAATCAATAGTTCAAACCTTTTAAAATTATTGCCCAAAGTTCAGACCTCTAGTGTCAATTTTTCGAAAGCAATATACTACCATTGGAATTAGCGATTTAATTATTAAAATAACCTATTGCAATTGGAATTAGGAATTTAATAGAATTAGGGTTGTTATAAGAGATCCAATAAGAATTAGGGTTATACTACAAAACAAATGCATGTTAGAATTAGAATATTGAAAGTTATATATATATATATACTAGATTGTCTGCAGTTAACTTTGCACATTGAGTTTTCTTCCATATATTTTATTTCCACTGAAGCTAATTATGTGTTGAACTACATATTATATATTTTTAGGTGTCATATGTACCCATTGAGTTCTTCCCCAAGGTATGGTTTCTAATAAATATACTCCTCATAATTTCTTATACATTGATAAGAAAAAAATGATGCATCACTGGTCTCCTCCAAGCATGAATGTTGGATAAGAATGGGCATGATCAACATATTAGAAAGAGGGTTGATATTGTTAATCATGTTGGTCAACATATTAAAGGAGATGGGGAGTGGAACGATACAATGCGGGATGCATCTCTACGGGGCAACGCAACACAATTACTTAAACGATTAGTCACAATACTACTATTTTGTGAAGTCCATGAGCCTTTATTAGTATGGACGAATAAGTAGACGCTAATGGAAGATGATGTCTTATACATTCAAATAATGTTGTTGGGCTATCCAAAACTCCAATAGTCCAAAAAACAATTGGAAAACTATGCCATCCTAGAGATTCAAAAACTATGCCATCCTAGACATTAAAACATTATTTGCCCCTTCCCTTCTAACAAAAACTTGATGCATACATCAGAAAATAAACTCACAACTAAACAGTTATACCTGAACAGAGAAGAATTAGCCAAGCGTCATGGACACTTACACAGAGCTCTAAATGAGGAGCAATACATGATATACAATGAAGTAGTTGATGATTTGAATAACCACGAGGGTTTTATTTTGTGTATGGGCATGAAGGTACAGTGAAGATGTATCTCTACAATACGATCATTTCAACCGGCTCGGCCTTGAGGGTTGTTCAATGGGCCAGTCGCCCAGGGCCTAGAAAAAAAAGGGGCTCAAGTTTCAAAAAGTCCAAAATTTAAACCCCATAGATAATAGCTTTTGATGAGTGAGACGTGCATTTCCTATTTTCCTTCTTCTTTCTCTGACCTTCCTATACTTTTTCTATCTACACTCTTACGGGTTATGCAAATCTATATCTTTATTGTTTAGATCTTGACGCTTCCACTGTTCAACAATCAATCAAATATCAATTCATGGCTACTGATCCTACTAGAAATTTTGCAACGGTAAAAATTACATGATAAATACTGGCTTTTTCTCCTCTTTATTTTTTGCATCAGAAAATTCCAATCTCTCATTTCTCTGATCCCCTTTCTTATTCAAATACTGAATTTAATTGATAATTGAGTTTGGTCTTGAAAGTTGAGAAATTGATTTTGGGGCCTTGGTGGTAATCGTTGTTGACAAGTTGCAAAATCCAAATTCCAATCTTGAATGAGTTAGATATTCCAACTTCCATTCTTCCTCTACAGAACTCGTGAGTTACTTTACTTCTAATTACTAATTCAATAATTTCTTTGTCTTACTTCTTAAATTGAATGATTGATATTCTTAATTTTTCATTCATCAAATTATAGTTCTTTTCATATTTTATAGCATTATCTTAAATTGTTTATATCATATTTTTATAGAGCATATATTGATAATGATATACACTGAAGACTTTTAGTTGCTAAACTTTGGTAATGTAGTGTTGGTTTCTCTAATTCTTGTCAGATTTCTGCGAATGTATTTCTCAGGTGTTGTTCTATACTTATTTTGTATATGTTTTAAGTTTTATTATTATTGTCAACATGTTTTGGTTGATAAAGTAGTGAAAAGAATTGTTTGCTGGAATTCGATAGATTTGTCATATGCTGGTAGATGTGTATTGATCAATTCTGTTCTACTAAGTTTGCACACCTATAGGTCTCATGTGTTCCTTACTCCGAAGGGTGTATTGGATGAGATTGTTCAGATTTGTAGAGCATTTTTATGGGAAGGCAGAACTACCCTAACAAAGTCCCCTCCTGTTAGATGGAGTGATATTTGTTAGCCTAAAAATAGGGGTGGCCTAGGTATAAGAGACTGTCATGTATGAAACAAGGCTGCGTTGGGTAAATATGTGTGGCAGCTTGCTAAGAAGGCTAACTTGCTCTGAATTAAGTGGGTCCACTCAGTTTACATTAAAGAATCAAATTGGTGGGATTACCAGGTGCCTATCAATGCTAGTTGGGGGTGGGAGAGCATATGCAAGGTGAAAGAAGTTCTGAGGGATGATAATAATAATGATTGTCAATGGAGGCACTTAGATAAGCCATATAGTATAAAAGATTGTTACAAATGGATAAAAGGAGAAAAAGAGAAGCTTAGATGGAGCTATTGGGTTTGGAATGCCTATAACAATCCCACACACTATTTTATAGCTTGGCTGGTGGCTAGTGAGAAATTAAGAAGCACAGAGAAACTGGCTGTAGCTGGTATATGTACTAATAAGGAGTACACTATATGTTGCCAAGCCCCTGAATCTTGTCAACATCTATTTTTTAGCTGCCAGCTTGGGAAACATGTTTGTACTAGTATTATGGAATGGCTGGGAATTTCAGTTGCTGCTACTGAATGTATCTACACAAGCTGGAGGAAATGGGGAAGAAAATAAATAAGGAGAAGACAATAGAGGATTTGTTTTGCCTCCCTTGCACCTACAGTCTATCATATCTGGAGGGCTAGAAATAAAGCTCTTTGGGACTTTACTGTTCGTTACCCTTTGAGAGTCGTCAAGTGTATTCAAAAGGATGTTTGTAATAGAATTAGCAGTCTGATTAACGATAGATGGAGAGATGCTGATAGAGAATGGTTTGATCAACTTAAAGTTAATTGTAATTAGTTGGTTTAAGCTGCATTTGCATTACTTATCGGGTTGATGGTAGTTTATTACCTTTGTGGTGTTTGTTGTCTGGTTGGTTAGTCCTGTTTCTAGTTGGTGGTTTGGTTAGGTTGTATATTCAACATGATTCATGCGCTTTTGGTATAATACTTACAGTTTACCAAAAAAAAAGAGAAAAGTTTGAGAAATTAGCTTAAAGCTAGGGATGATTAGAATTCATTAAGTGTGCTAATTCAATAAAACCCTTAGTTACAAGATTACACTAAGTGTCGAGTAACATTTTGTGAATTTATTCACACAGTACACAGCCATTGTAAAGGACTCACATTAGTCTTCAATATACTCCCCTTGTTGGCCACACGTATACTTGAGCAAAAATAGTAAGGTCTATGTACATATAGCTTGAACATGTAACATGCATGAGTTCACTCTTTCTCCTTATTTTAATTTTTTCCACATGCATATCCTCTCCATTTCACTTTATATTATTTTCTCTCAATAAATTTATTTTCTTTCTTCATTCATCCCCCACGAATATTTTTTTTGGCAACGCTGCACCACTGTTCATGTATAACCTTAAATTAAAATACTTCAATGGATTTGAAGAACGAAGGAAAAACCCGCAATTCGTACTTTTTTACCATTCCCCGTAAATATACCCCAAATATAAACCCCCATCACATCAAACCAAAATGACATGGGAAATTCAGCTCTTTTACCACAAAACCATTAGCTCTACGAAACCGCCTTCTTTCTCTCCCTTTATCCCCAAAACCACTCAACTTCAATTTCTTCACCAAAACCCTCGGCTCCGAAACAAAAAACCTCCGATGAAACAAAGAATTTTTCGGCAGAAAAATCTTCACCTCTAGTGGATTACAACGGAAGTGAGAATGAATCTTCACAACTCTAATGAAGATTCCCTGGATTATCAAGATAATTCGACGACAAATGAAATTCTTTTTCGAAAGAAGAAAGAAGAATTGGGTGACGTGAGAACAGAGCAAGAAAAAGAAATCTTGATTCCAACTAAGCTTGGTAAGAAATCTAAGTCTTCCAAATACATCATAGGGTTTTGCGTAGATTTTTCTTGGTGAAAGAAAATTAAGTGGGATCAGTATCTTGATATTGTTAAATTTTAAAGATGGGCTAAGGTGTTAAGATATGAGAGTCTCTATCAAAGTGAGATGAGCGAGTTTATTGATAGTTTTAAAAGACCTATTTAATAAAGAGTTTGAAAAGATGAACGAAATTCGAGTATTCTTAATTATGCAGGGCTGATACACTATTTTGGTCATATCTAACTCATATGAAGGCAAAATGAGACTATTTAAATGGCTACGGAATACTGAGATCAAAATATACAACTTTGAAGCAGAAAACAAGAGCTAATTTAGATGTTTACTGGGTCAAAATTATATTATAGAAAAACAGCAAAATATGCTAACCCACGCCCAATTCGAAAAAGTGGTCTAAAGCCCAAGGCTGCCACTTAAACTCACGTGGGGTATTAGAGGAAAGGAGGAAAGAAGGAAAATAAATAAAGAAAAGAGAAAGAAACCTATTAAAGGGGCTTGGGGTGTTGACATTACAGGGACACCAAATGTAAAAAAAAATCCTCATTGTGGTGGGCTTGGACTCGTGCAAAAGAGACTCACTAGAAAACAATATGGAGGAAAACCCTTGGGGGTGATTAGCGCATAACAGGAAGAAGGCAGTAGAGGAAGAGAGAAATACATAGGACAACACGAGAGGATGGTGAAGGATGTAGTCCGAAAATTCATCTCTAAAAAGTTTTCTCTGCTCTCTTCTGTCTATTTATTTTGTTTTCATGGGATTATATAGTTAAACAATCTATCATAGACTAGTTTAATGAGTCAATGCTTATACCCAATATCTATAGAAAGTTACATATCTCCTATTAGCTGCTTAGTTATATTTTAAAACCAAATTTATTTCCTCCAATTTATATATTCATATTTCAGTTTAACAATTTTAGTGCGGAAACAACACGCACGCACCAAATTTTGGCGCCGTTTCTGGGGACTGTATAATTTATTATTTAGACTATTATTTTAGTATTATTATTTATCTGGTTATTTGTTTAATTCTAGGTTCTTGTTGCTTGATCTAATATTTACATTTCGATTTTGTGTGTGACTATTATCTAGTGAAATGGCAAGAGAAGGTGAAAAGAGCATGAAAGAACATATATGTTCAATGCATATGAGACAACCATGAGTTTTATTTTTCCTGCCCTAGAGAAACCATTCAAACTTGATCCAGGTTTTATCGAAATTCTCCCTAAATTTTATGGTCATGACAAGGAAGATGCTCATAGACATTTACACGAATCTTGTCTTACTTTCTTGCTCTACTTTATCGTTAAATGGTAAAGACAATGATGGTATTAAACTTAGTGTTTTCTTTTTTACTTTACATGATTTAGCTAGAGATTGATTACTTTATCTTCCTGTTGGATCTATTACCTCTTGGGATGGCCTTCGAAGAGCTTTTCTAGAAATATACCAACCTGCTAACATAACTAGATTAATAAGGAAACAAATATTTAGTATTGAGCAAGATAAAGATGAACAATTGCATGAGTATTGGAAAAGATTTAATACACTTTAATTTGCATTACATGGCCACAATATCAACTGAGTGAGAAATTCCTAATTGAATGCTTTTACGATGGTTTGTTAGATGACCAGAAGCATTTAATAGATATCGTTAGTGGTGGAACTTTGGTGAATAAAGCTCCTGGTGAAGCGAGAGAGTTAATAACTACTATGGCCCTTAACAATGAATAAGATGAGACGAAAATGACTCTAAAGTGAAAATCCAAAGGCAATTGAAGGAGTAAACTTAACAAATTACTGAATTTAAAGTTGTAGTTACTAATATTAGTAGCCAAATTTTCAGTTCTAGTACTCAATACGATTCTTTGGAAAATTTAGTAAAACCACTAGCTTTCCAAATAGGAAAAGTTCACTTTCATGGATTTAATAATCAACAACAAACTGAAAATCACCTTCACCATCTAGATAACCAAATAAGACAAATATGCGTAATACTCTTAGCAACATAGAAAGTAAATTAGATGGACAAGTTTTTGAAAAGCCTATCCCTCACGTGATAGATGAAACTAAAGCCATAACTTTGAGAAGTGGTAAAGAGCTTGAAAATCGAGGTAAGGTGGAAAAAGAATTTTAGGTGAGTCATGAAAAAAATTAAAAGATGACAAAAATGGCTAAATTAGTGATATAAGTGATGAGATTGTAGTCCAAAATGTGGAAAACGAAGTAGTGAAGCTGAGAAAAAAAAAACCTATCATAAATCGTTCTTCAAATAAACCTGATCCTAGAGTGATAGTGCCATTACCCTCACGTTTTGCTAACTCTAGGAAAGAAGATTTAGACAACAACATCTTAGGGACATTTAGGAAGGTTGAAATAAACATACCTCTCTTAGAGGCAATCAAGCAAATGCCTAAATACGCTATATTCTTAAAAGACTTACGCACTAAGAAAAGGAAAATTCAGAGTGTTGAAAAAATATGTATGGGGGAGAACGTCTCTGCCATTATTGAAAAGAAAATACCTCCTAAATCTAAGGATCATGGAATGATGTTGTATATACCTTGCAAGATAGGAAACTATGAGCTTAAGAGGTGTATGATTAACTTAGGAGTCTCCATTAGCGTAATGCCTAAATCAATCTATAAATCTTTGAACCTCGACCCCGCTCTAAAACTAACTTAGTGATTCAGTTAGCTGATAGATCACAAGCATATCCCTTAGGAGTCTTAAAGGACGTTTTAGTTCAAGTAAATGAGTTAGTGTTTCCTGTTGATTTCTATATTCTTGATATAGGTGATACGCTTGAATCTATTAATGTGCCATTGTTGTTAGGGGGACCCTTTCTCAAAATTGCCAATGCAAAAATTGACGTGTTAGAGGGTACTCTTTCTTTTGAATTTGATGGTCAAATGATTAAACTTAACATATATGATGCGATGAGATACCCTTCTAACATACAAGATGTGAACTCTGTGGATTGGATAGTTGAGATTGATTTCATTAAACAAGAAAATTTTAACAGAGTTTACGAGTTGTGTGGTAACAGTTTTGATAAAAATTCAACAAAATTGAACATGGATGATTATGTTTATGATGCTACTAGTAATAAAACATTCCCTATTGAATCTGTTGTTGAATTTCCTCTCATTGCGCATTCAGAAAACATATTGAATTTGCATCTGGAAGTATTAATCATGAGTCGCCAAATACATGTGCTAATAATATGAAATCTGTTTCAAGTTGTGAATTTCCTGTCAATACTCCTAAGTTAATCCCTTCTATTATTCAATTACTTTCTAAACTTGAACTAAATCCCATGCCTAGTAACCCTAACTATGCTTATTTGGGTGAAAAGGACACTTTGCCAGTCATCATTTATACTTCACTTTGTGAATCACAAGAGGAAATTGTTAAATGTTCTTAAGAAATACAAAGAGGCCATAGGGTGGACCATCGCTGACATTAAAGGAATTAGTCCTACCTTGTGTATGATAAAATATTTTTATAAAACGATGCCAAACCTATTAGAGAAGACAAAAGGAGACTTAATCCTTCAATGATGGATGTAGTAAAAAAAAGGAAATTCTTAAGTGGCAAGATGCAGGTGTCATTTTCCCGATATCAGATTCAAAGTGGGTAAGTCTTATTCATGTTGTGCCTGAGAAAACGGGAATAATGGTTGTTAAGAATAATAAAGGAGACCTTGTTCCTACTCGAGTTTCCAATGGATGGAGAGTGTGTATAGATTATAGGAAGCTTAATCAAGCCACTAGAAAAGACCATTTTGCCTTACCATATATTGACCAAATGTTAGAAAAGCTTGTAGGACGTTCTTTTTTTTAGTTTTCTCAATGGATATTCAGGATACATCCAACTTCCCACTGCCCTTGAAGATCAAGAAAACACTACCTTGACTTGCACTTTTGACACATTTGCTTTTAGAAAAATGTCTTTTGGACTTTGTTATGCACCAGGTACATTACAACGTTGTATGATGACCATATATTCTGATTTGCTTGATAATTTTATGGAATTCTTTATGGATGATTTTACGATTTTTGGTGATGATTTGGACTTGTGCCTTCATAATTTATCTCTTGCTATGAAAAAATGTGTCGAGACTAACCTTGTGCTAAATTTTGAAAAATGTCATTTTATAGTGGAACAAGGAGTATTCTTAGGTCATATTGTTAGTTCTAAAGGACTCGAAGTCGATAAAGCTAAAATTGATGTTATAAGTTCACTTTCTTACCCACGTGTGTGCATGACATTAGATCATTTTTCGGGCATGCTTGCTTTTATAGGCGTTCCATTCGCAACTTTTCCAATATTGCATCTCCATTATGTGCTTTACTTGCTAAAGATGCATCCTTTGTTTTTATGGATAAGTGCAAAATTGCTTTTGATACTTTGAAAGAGAAGCTTGCTTATGCTCCTGTTATTAGACCACCTAAGTGGTCTTTACCTTTCAAAATAATGTCTGATGCTAGTGATAAGGCGGTAGGGGCAATACTCGGACAAAAGGTGGATAAGGAACCATATGTCATTTATTATGCTTCTAAATCTCTTAATCCTGCCAATGTTATTACGCCATTACTAAAAAAAGGAATGTATGTAGTTATTTTTCTCGTAAAAAGTTTAGACCTTATTTGTTGGGGACTCACCTGATTGTGTATACTGATCATTCTCTTTGAAATATCTTCTAACAAAGAAAAGAGTCTAAACCTAGATTGATGAGATGGATGCTTTTATTACAAGAATTTGACTTAGAAATTAAGGATAAAAAAAGAGCAGAAAACCTTGTTGTTGACCATTTAAGTAGAACCACACATGAAAAGGAAGTAATAATTTTTTCATCTGATTCATTCCCTGACGAGTGTTTATATGCATTACATGGAATAATGCCTTGGTATGCTGATATTGTTAATTATTTAGTGTCAATGGATTTGCCTAATGATTTTTCTAGAGCCTAGAAAGATAAAATTAAATATGATTCATGATTCTATATTTGGGATGAGCCTTATTTATATAAAGTCTTTGCTAACGATATCATTCGAAAATGCGTGCCTGATCATGAAATTAAATCCATTCTTAAATTTTATCATGCATTTGAATATGGTGGTCATTTTTGTCCCAAAAGAGCTGCTTATGAAGTTTCAAAATGTGGATTCTTTTTGTCTTCTTTACATAAACATGCTTATTTATTTGTGAAATCTTGTGATCGATGTCAAAAAACTAGAAATATTTCTAAGAGAGACCAAATGCCTCTTAATTCTGTTTTTGTGTTTGATATTATTGAAGTGTGGGGCATTGATTTTATGGGACCATTTCCCGCTTCTTCTGGTAATCTTATATTCTTTTAGCAGTTGATTATATTTCTAAATGTGTAGAGGCAAAAGCTACTAAAACTAATGATTCGAAAATGGTGACTGAATTTTTTACAAATCAGATTTTTAATAGATTTGGCGTCCCAAAGGCTATTATTAGTGATAAAGGGACCCCTTTTGTAATCGTATAATTGAGGCTTTGCTTAAGAAATACCATGTTACTCACAAGATTAATTTCAACTGCTTATCATCCCAAACTATTGGACAAGCTGAAGTTTCTAATAGGGAAATAAAATCTATCTTAGAGAAACATCTGAATCCTAATATAAAAGATTGGATTAGTCGCTTAGGTGATGCTTTATGCGCTTATCGAACTGCTTACAAAACCCCAATAGGAATTTCTCCTTATCGCTCAGTGTATGTAAAAGCTGGTCATTACCAGTAGAGTTGGAACATAGAGCAGTTTGGGCTATTAAAATGTATTATTTAACCTATGACAAGGCGACTACCCATAGGAAATTGGAAATTCAAGAGTTAGAAAAATAAGAAACCATGCTTATGAAAATTCTAGAATCTACAAGGAGAAAACAAAGAAATATCATGATAAAATGTTATCTAGGAATACTTTTTCTGTTAGTGATAAAGTTTTGCTTTACAATTCAAGGTTAAGACTTTTTCCTGGTAAATTGAAGTCCAAATGAACCGAAAATTTTGAGGTTATTATGGTTTTGAGCATGGTGTAGTTGAAATTAAGAGCTATGATTCTGGAAAGATATTTAAAGTGAATGGACACCGACTCAAAACTTTATATGAAGCGTTTGAAGCCAATTGGCTCAAATTTATTCATTTGGAATATCATGTCTATCATGACTAAAGCTCAAGAGCGATGTCGAGCCAACGACAAATAAAAGGCGCTGCTTGCGAGGCGACCCAAGGATTTATTGTTTTCCATATTATTTTATTTTTCTTTAGTACAATAAAGTACTCTAACTACTCCATGTATTGTTGATCCAAGATGCTCTGCCTTCTGCCATATGCTATCTACTGATGTTGCTGAATCTCTTAGCTATTACACATTGCTGCTGTAAACCATTGCTCATCTCCTTCTGCGTCCAATTGCAATTTTCAGTACACCAATTACTATATGGAGAATATTTCAGCAATCTAAATACACCAGGTTGACTCCTTCCTTGTTTCCCTTGTTCTGTTTTTTCTCTTCTTCTCCCCACTTCTATTTTTAGTTTGATTTTAAAACATTGAGGACAATGTTAATTTTAAGTGTGGGGGAATTTTGAAGTTATTTTGAGCTAGATGATGAAGTTGTGTTAGGTCGATATTTGATGGATTACAGGTGTTGTGATTGAAATATAAAAATTATGGATTGTTAAATTTTAGGGAAGGTGCTGCCGATAATTTTCTTAAGCTTGATTATATAATTGCATCTACATAGTATTTTTATTCATGTGAATTCATAAAGAAAAAACAGCACAAAAAAAATATATATAATGTGCTTTTTGTTTGCATTAGTTTAGGATTTGTCTTCATTATTTAGGAGTTCACCCTTTACCTTCGTAAGAAATGGCAATTAGTAAGTTGATAAGAAACTCTAATATAACTTGTTTATGAAACTAATATGTTTTCAAAATAAATGATTTTCGTAATGTCTGTATAAGTAGAAAAGAATGGTGGAACTAGAGAGATTTATAATATAATTGAAAAACTTATCTTGTTTCTCTTAAATAAGTTGGCTAGATAGATAGATCAAAATTCGTGAGTTTATGAGGCTATTAGACTGGCACATCTGCATCAATCTTTACATTTTTTCTTGTATGATAGTTCCACAATGAAGTGTGGCTCTTAAACTTGGCTTGGTACTCTTTAAGACTTTTGTGACAAAGGCTATGAAGAAATCCGTGTTCATTTGCTAACCATATATACATTACAAACCTGCATTCTCCTACATATTACCCAAGCTTGGCTAAGGGGACTTATTATATTGAGTTTGTATTGTATGTTTGCTTTATAGTGGAGATATATTTAAAGATAAAAAAACAAGGGTTATGAAATTGAAAAAAAAATAATATTAAAAAAATCAAGAAAATGAATCTTTGAAACTCATAGAAAGGTGAAAATTCTATGAAATATCCATTTAAGTGTTGAAATTGCATTACTTGTGAAGGATATGGTGAATAATACGAAAGAAAAAAAAGAGTTGGACTATGATGTTTATTGTATAAATGGAGTTTGTTGTGACTGAAACATCTTTAGTCATGTATTTTTTCTCCCTTTGGCTTAGCTTCTTATTAACTCCACATTATTCCTAAATATTATTCCTACCCTTTAAACTAAGCCACGTTATAACTTGGTGAAAGACCTGTTGATCTTTATGTAGTATGTCACACTCGAAGTGGAGCATTGAGACGATAGTCAACTTTAAAGAAATGTACGTCATTTAGAGTACACTTGGTTACATGTTTGAGTGAATATTATTTAACCCTAAATACATGAGAGTAGAGTGTTTAAATTTATACATGTGGGGGGGTCTATCTATTGAACTTGATGTATCTACAAGGGTGAACTCATGCTAGCTATATTCGAGTTGCAAAGAAAAGCATTTGTCCATGAAGTATTATGGGTTTTGATATGCTATTTTTACTACAAGAGTATAGCATTTTTACTAATTTTTCTCTATATTTTTCCTATCTAACTTATAATGTCTTAGGAAAAATTGACAGAAATAATTCCAACTATGACCCTTCCCCTCAAAATAATCCAAACATTGGGTTATTCTGGAATAATCCAAACTATTTGGGGTACCTTCCAAAAATAATCCAATTTTTTTTCCATTCAATGATCCCTTTTGGGTCTATTATATATAGGATAATTAAATGTTTAGATTATTTTGAGAAAATACTCCCAATAGTTTGGATTATTCTTGAATAACCCATAGTTGGGATTATTTTGGAGCGAAACAGTAATAGTTTGGATTATTCTTGTCAATTTTTCCAATGTTTTAGTTTCTTGTCTTATACCTGTCTATTTAGTTATTTGCAATAAAAGAAATTTGAGGTGGTGAATTAGATATTGCATTTAGTTGGTAGGTTGCATTTAGTTTACTTTTAGTGGTATTTTGATCGAGGAGACCAAAACTTAACTGTGGGATATTTGATAAGTGCCTATTTATACATATTTTTAACCTCGAATATAATACTTCTAGCGTTGTCTGTTGAGTTTGGGTTAAATATTACTTCCTCCGTTTCTAAATAAGTGCAACATTTCTTGTTTTCACGTTTGCCAATGCATTATTTTAACCATTAATATCTTCAATTATCAATAAGTAAAAATTATAAACAGTTGATATTAAAAAAAATTCACATTTAGACGAATCTAACAAGATCCCACATGACTATGTTTTTCCTAAAATGTAAATCACCCAAGCTAATCAATGTTTAAACTGTGAATAGTAAACACTATGCAAATGTTGCACTTATTTAGAAACGGAGGAAGTATATTTCAAGGATATTTCGATTTAATCAGTTGATAATTATTTTTAGTGTTTAAAAGATGGATTTGTGTCTATATTAATTATTTAGTGATAACCTCTTTAACTAAGAGTTTGGAAAGATGCACTAAATTCGAGTATTACTAATTATGCAGGGCTGATACAGTATTTTGGTCATATCTAACTCATACGAAGTCAAAATGATATGATTCAAGTGGATACGACAAGCTGAGATCGAAACCTACAACTTTTAAGAAGGAAGCAAGAGCTAATTCAGATGTTTACTGGGTCGAAATTATATTATAAAGAAGCAACAAAATTTTCTAACTCACGCCCAACTAGAAGAAGTGGTCTAAAGCCCAAGGCTGGCACTTAAACTACGTGGGGTATTAGATGAAAGGAGGGGAGAAGGAAAATAAATAAAGAAGAGAAAAAGAAACCTAGAAAAGGAAACGAAAATCCTCATTGTGGTGGGCTTGGACTCACACAAAGGAGCCTCAGTATTAGAAAACAATATCGAGAAAAGGATGAGGAGCTAGCTCATGTGGTAGAGCACTCCCCTCTGATCTCTTAGGTTAGGGGTTCGATCCTTACTCCCAGCATTATGTTGGGGTATTTCCTTAGCATGCTTTGCATGCATTACCAGCCAATGTGCTGGTAGTTTCTACAAGGCTAGTAGTCTTGGTAGGGGTTAGCCCTTGGGCTGACTTAATTTCCCAATAAAAAAAAAAAGAAAAAAAAAAACAATATGGAGAAAACCCTAGGGGGTGATTAGCGCATAACAAGAAGAAGCCAATGGAGGACGAGAAAAATACAGAGGACAACACGAGAAGATGATGAAGAATATAGTCCAGAAACTCATCTCGAATACGTTTTCTCTACTCGCTTTTGTCTATTTTCTTTGTTTCATGTCTAATTTAGAGTAGTTTTACACTAGTAGGAAATGTAATTGACTATTTGATATATGGGTTTATGAGATTACGTTTTTATTTGAATTGTAAACGATTAGTTTCTTTTGGGTGTTTATACAAGGTTTATTATTTGACTTTTGATTCGTATTTGTTGATTTGGTTTGATCACCTAAATTATTTCATGTTTCTATTGTTAGATTGATAGTAGTTTTAATTAGGTTGCATCTTTCTGGTCTAATTATAATTGCTAGAATCTCGTGTAACAACTGAATTCAATTAGTTGTAGATTACTGGCTAATTTGGGTGCAGTTGATTGATATTTCTAATGCTGTCAAGTTTGAAAATTTGATACATGCTTTTCATGGTTGGATTAATTTAGCTTGATTAGGATCAAATTTTCGTCCTTTGACTAGTTTTAGCGATTCAGAAAGATAAAACTAGTAATCTACTTGCTTTCAAGGGTATATAGTTAACCAATATATCCTAGGCTAGTCGAATGAGTCAATGATTATACCCAAATCTATAGAAAGTTATATGTCTCCTATTAGCTTCTGAGTTATATTTTAAAACCAAATTTATTTCCTCCAATTTATATATTCATATTTTAGTTTGACAATTTCAGTGTAAAAGTGATATTGAAACCCCCCCCCCATATTATATAATGATAGTCATTTGTATAAGTACATAACTAGTTTAAGACAATAACACATCTGTGGGTTCTACCCTTACTTTCCCTATCTATTTGTTAGAGTTAGTGAGTGATTTATAAATTTAATTTTGTGCGGAAATGACGACACACACCAAATTTGGCCTTTTTTCATCTAGTGCCTGACAATTATTTAACCAAGGAGGCTTTATCTAGGCTTTCATTTAGGGTACAGGGTGGAAGTTGGAGTATGAGGCTGCTAAACCCAAAGGAAAGGTAGATAATAGGGTCAAGAGAAGTTTCAAGAAGAGGTTAGTGCTGAAGGACCTAGGCCAGTTAGGAAAAGGCAATGCATTACAAAGACTAAGGTTCCCAAGGAACAAGGTCAGGGTGTTGTTCACATAGATCTGGATGAGGATCAGGTCTCTCCAAGATCCGCTCTACTATTGTTTTTCCTAATCTCTCCACTATATGGCTTCATGGAATTTTGCATTCAATTCAGGAATCTCTCTCTCCTGCACATCAGGATCTAGGGTGTTGAAGCCAGGGTAGCCAGAGTTGATCATCAGCAGGAGTAGATCCTAGCAGCTCTGAAGAGAGGAGAAACTATTGTGAGGGAGAAGATTGACGATGTTGTCACTTATTTCTCTATTCGCCCCAAACCCTAATTCCATTTCCTTCCCAATAATCTGTCTAAACAATGTTACTAATTTTTTTTGGGTTGTATTGAAATAATGGTGGTTTGTTGTTACTTTCACTTTATCATATTTTGGATGTGAATCACACATCAGTTTCTGATGATAAGTTTTTTTTGTCATATATTTCATCTCTTATCATTTTCTTTTTTCTTGATTATCTTTTTGTCCTCTATGCATCTTTCCTTTATTTTTCATGGGACTCAACTTGTGCATTACTCATGTCTTTGTGCATTTATCCTATCTTAATATGCTCATTAAAATGTTTGGATGGCTAGTATTATTAGATAATTGTTTGAGCTACTTTGCCTTGATTTTGTTGTATATGCTCCACTCTTAGAGTCATGTTGGGTATCTAGTTATTTTTTATGATGATAAAAGGGGGAAGTAAAGTGGCACATAAAATACAAATTCTAATCTTCTTAGTTTATGTGTGATGCTATTCGATTTTTCTTTTCCTTGTTTTCAAAACTAAATGGTTTTTAATCTTTTAGTGTTTTGTAGTTATATATTTTTAAACCTATTAGCTTTTGATTCTTTTGCAATGGTTTATGTTATTTTTCTTCTTTTTCTTTCTTTTGTTAGAGTTCATTTAATAATTTTTATATGCCTTATATTTGCCATCATAAAGAAGAGGCTTAATGTTTTGATGATGCCAAATACTTAAGTTGTTATATAGTTTAATCTAAGTCAAGATATTATTTTCATGCACTTTTGAATTTTATTATAAGGTCTGGTTAATATATCTTTTAACTTAAAATCTTTGGATAAAAGGTTCTTAGTTATTACACTGTTGCTCTTGTTATGGTGTGAAAATAGGTTGACTAATGCATGGTTGATTTTTTGGAGCAAACCGCTTGAAGCTCTCCAACTAACTCACCCCACCCGCGTGTTTCGTGCCCACTAACAGATAGTGGAGGTGGTTTATGAACAGAAAGAAAAAGTGCAGCGGCTATGTAAGAGGAAAATTACCCAAAGAAAACTTGTGACTTTTTTGAGTGAAAATTCAATATTAACTTAGAAAGTTTTCTTGTAATTCCTCTCATATTCAACGAACATACTTGTGTAATATTCATAGTATTTGGGTGAGAGAAAAATCATAGAATATCCTTGTAATCAAGAAAGAGAAAAAAAGAGAGAAAAGAAAAGACTTCGAGTGAAGTCAAAGTGAATGTCATCAGTTTAGGGGGCCTAGGGATTCGATCCCGACTTCCCTGACTACTAGTTAGTGGACCTTATGTTATGTTTTATTAGGTGATACGACTTTAGCCTATCACTGCAACCTAAGACCATTGAGTTACATGATAGTTTAACTTACGAGAAAAGACTTGTAAGAATTCTTCATAGTCTAGTTAGAAGTACTCGGACTAAGGATGTAGATTAGTCAAAGTATTATGGTTAAACCATCAGACTAAAGAAGCGAAAGGGGAAACTGGAGAGGATATGAACAAAAAATTGACAGCGTTGTTTTCAGAGGTTAGTTGTCGAGTTACAGGGTCGTAACTCCTTTTAAGGGGGGTATAATGCAATAGAGTTTTGCGATTTTACCATATTTCTTGCATTTAACATATTTTTGAGTCATCATATGCATTTTAGATATGAGAATTTGAGTCAGAAACAATAATTTCGGATTTTAATCCATTTTTGGATAGTGATTCTGACTTTTTGTCTTAAGTTTCGAAGTCGAAACTTCTTTTAAGGGGTAGTCGAAACTATGATACCCCATATATTTTAGTATTTATTCAAGTAATTAAAATAAATATTTTAAGCAAAGGGTATTTTAGTAGCTTAACTCGTTTTATATTATTTTGGCTGGAGATGACGCCAAAATTGGATTTGTTAAACTTCAGGTTTTAAATCCTAGTCAATTTGTTATTAAATGACTTTTCTAAAAGAAAAAAAAAACAATTTTTTTTGAGCCATTTTTTTTTACCGGATTCCATAATAAATGGGGAGGGGTTTTAATTTGTTTCCTAAAACTTCCAAAGTTATGATGGAGGTTACAAATCTCCTAATTTATGTTGAAAGTTACAAACTATTTAATTTCAGAAATTAAATACTATCTATTCTACTCCTATAAATACCCCATATCTTAAGAAATGTTTTCCATACAAAAACTTTGAAGAATTCATACTCTCTTACTTCAAGGTTCTTACCTTCTTATCTATTTTTAGTTTTGTATTTCTTATTTACGTTTCACTTTTCTTTGGTTTAGGTAAAATATATCCATGTTTTTTTACTCAAAATATTATGCTCATGATAGGTTATTCATGTTTAAATTCATGTGATAAGCTACTTATTAGATTTTTATTGGTTGATTCGTAGATCGTTCAAGATTAATACTAAGTGGAGATACTAGGGTACTCTTTGTGCAAAATCAAACGTTATATAGCTATATCTTTCGAAATGTAGTTTTATTTGGTAAAGTTTTTTATGAATTTAACGGTTAGATTGGATTTAGAAATTAAGTTTAAAATGGTTACAACATTTTATTACTCACACTTGGAAGTAAACAGAAGGAATGATTTTATCAATCATTTTTGTACAAAAGTTTTGTTATCCTTTTTGGAAAATTAAATCAATTTAACAAGGAAAGATTTGATTGGTTTTAATGAACTTTTGATGTTCAAAATATTGTTTATAAGAAAGGAGATTTAATCAATACTTACAAGTCATATTATTACCGTTACCGCTTGATTATTATCAAGAAGAGTTTATTCATGACTTACAAGTCATATTATTATGATTAGCCCTTGATTAACATCCAGATAGGTTCATCTTTTAAAGTCCACTTGTTGCAAATTATTGTTACCCCTTGATATATATACGTGACGGGATGACTAGCTTGGGGTGTGTGCACACTTAGGAAGAGGAATGGTTTTCTATATTATTTTTAATCTAAGTTATTTGGAAAGAGTTTGTCCTTAAAAGTTATTCTTGAATTATTAGTTAAAATGTTTGGAAAAAATTTATTCGTAAAAGAGTTATTATTGAATTATTAGTGATGGAGTTTTCGAAATGTAAATTGACACGAAGTAACAAATGTGTTACCTGTCTAGTACATTTCGTACTCAGTTTTATGCTGATGCGTATTATCTTTTTCATATTTGGTTTTGCCCTATTTACCTTTTGGTAATCAGTTTTGCAAGTGAATTTTAGATGTGCATGGGAGCATACTAGGAAGGGGATTTTCACCTATATTAAGGAGTTTTATTTATTTTTAGTATTAAGACAAATATTTACTTTTATTAATTAAGAAATTTATTATTTTTGGTTAAAGTATTCCGCGGCCACTTATTTAGATAATTACTAGTTGGTTGCCGAAAGCAAGTTAGTCACGGGACGGTAATACTCCTTAATTACTCAAATATTATTTACTAAATAATTTATTTAAAAGTGAGTAATTTGGGGGTGTTACACTGACAATGAGGAGGACTCAGTGGGGGGCGGGGAGGGGGTTTCCCACCCTCCCTTTCTCTTTCTCTCACTACACTCATTTTCCTAGATTCGTATTGGGTATTGACTTTGTCACAATTGCATCATAATTTTCAGATAAGGTTGTGCGATTTGCGCTCACAAGTATCTTCCTTAATGCAAACTTTAAGTAGGGTGGTATTTCAAATTATATTAGGATGATTTAGGTTCAAAGTTATCATTGGTAAAAAAAAAAATCAAAGTAATCAGGGTTTCTTTTTTTCTTTTGAAATGAAAAGTCATTCATTGGTTTGAACTTTGAAGACATAGGACAAAAATACATATCAAATATAAATAAACAAAATTCTAATATGAGAAAATCACGACCGTTGAATCTCTCTTATCGCTATCTGATGTATCTTTCTGTGATGGATCTATCGAACTAATGTAGTTTTGAGGTAGAACTGAATTTTAGTGAATTTATTGTGAGTGAAGAACTGGCATTTGTTACAGTCCCACATAATTTTTGATCAACGAAACATTTTTTAGCTTAAGATTTTGGATCTTAGATTTATACCAAAACACACAAAAGTACCTAACAAACAAAACCACCCAATCTTCTCTTTAATGAATAATGGTTCTCGTATGGGTTTTTTCAAAGGAAAAAAAGGTTCTTAGACAAAGGAGACCCCCTATCTCCTTTGTTGTTTCCGATATGTATGGACTAATTTAGTAGAACCATAACAAGAGTTGGTGAAAGAGATGGATTTCATTTCCATCCTAGAGGCACTAGAGTAAAGTTAAATCATCTGTGTTTTGCAGATGACATAATTATGTGTAGTAGGGGTGAGTAGAGCTTTGTATTGTATTTACTTCAAGGTTTTAAGCACTTGTATGAGGTTTCTGGGTTAGATGTTAACAAGCAAAAAAACTAAGATTTACACATCTGGTATGAGTAACCAGGAGGTTCAGAGACTTGTTGAGCTATTTGGTTTTAGCCTGGGTAAGTTCCCTTTCAAGTATCTAGGGGTTCTTATCTGCTAGAAGAGGATTGTTTCAAAAGATTGTGTTGGCTTGGTTGAAAATATGACTTCCAGAATCAGATGTTGGAGTAGTAGGAAGCTCTCTTATTAGAGCAGATTGTGCATAATTAACTCCATTCTAATGAGCTTGCATGTTTTTTGGGCTCAAATTCTCCACATTCGAAAGAAAATTTTCAAGAGATCAATGGCATTTGTCTAGCTTATCTATGGAGTGGTGAGTATTATAGTCACAAACCAGGAAATGTAAGTTGGGAAAAAGTGTGCTTACCTAAACTAGCAGGAGGCCTTGGTGTTTGAGATATCGTCAAATGAAATCAAGCAGCTTTGGGTTGGTATGTTTGGGAAATTGACACCAAAAAAGATAATATGTGGATTAAATTGGTTCATGTAGTTTATATTAAAGAGGATGAGTGGGGCTATTATAATCCTACATAGAATTGTAGCTGGTACTGGAAGATGATTTATGCATCAAAAGATCAATTGACGAATGTGTTAACTTTGCAGCAGGTTAAAAATTTGACACACTATATATAGTATTTAGTCTGTTTACATGAAGTTTGCAAAAATTCTTCCCCCCTGCATTAGAGTGAAGTTTTATGGAAAAAGTTTAATGTTCCAAAACATAGATTCATATGATGGTTAATGATGCTGGGAAGATAAGACACTGCTGAGCATTTGTTTAAAATTGGGGTAGCTTCGAATTCAGATTGCTTATTATGTGGGGATGAAGTTGAATTCCAATCAAATCTATTTTTCACTTGTCAGTTTAGTTAGGGAATTCTCAGAGTCCTTCTGAGATCGTTACAGATCAATACTAGGGTGGTTCTATGATTGATGTTCTTCGAAGTATTTCAAATACTGGGAAGCCAAGATTCCAACGCCAAATGTGTAATGTTGTGATATGTGCTGCTGTGTACCAGCTTTGGCTAGCTAAAAATGATGCTAAGTGGAATGTTAAAATTGATATTGTACAGAAATATGTGTATAGAATCCAAAGAGTAATGACAAATAGGATTTACAATATTCTACCTAGAAAATGTTCTAGGAATGACATATAATTATTTAGAGAGCTTACTATGGGTGGTAACTAGCTCTTGGTGTTATGTTGTAATGGTTGTGTGTGAAATACAAATTCCTAATTACTTAGAAAAAAACATTGGGAGACTCGATCCCAACAAAGGGAGAAAAACTAATCCCATACAGGGAAAGAAACCATCATAAAGGTTGGAGATGAATTCTCACAAATAGAGACTAATTTATTCAGTAAACTAAGAAAAAAAAACTATAAACTGAAAATAAGATAGAAAAAGGGGCTTACCATGGAGTACGGTGAATAATTAAAAAGTCATGGTCTCACAATAAAAATAAGTACTAAATTTGTAATATTATAACCCAAATATTGTTACTTTACAACCCAATATATTGTTGTATTATAACCCAATCTAATTACTCTTTCATTTAGTTTGTATTTTACCCCATATTATTTTCATATGCGTGCAGCGTGCTTTTTTTCCTTTGTGCTCTTAATGTCTCTCCTGACTCCAGTCATCTGAATACGTTCAATCGTGTTTTACTTTTTTTATTTTCGGGAAGTGGAAATTTATGGGTAAAGTCATATAGAGAGAGATTGTGTAAAGGTATAATTGATGGGGATAACTCATCACTCTTTAATTGCTTTTAATTCTTTTGCCTTTTGTCTTTCTACTGCATCCAACTAACTCATGAATAATCGGTAGTATCTAGATACAAATTTCACAGTTTTTTCCTTCTTTGGGGGATACTGGGCAAGAGTATCCATGGTATCTCCAAGGATGATTTACCTTGAAGAGGGAAATAATAAAGAGAACGTATTGTGTCGGACTCGTCCGACCATAATCTTGGTCGGACGACTTTCAGGTGGTTCCAATTTTTTTTTAGGTAGTCTTCATTTTTTTTCAGGTGGTTCCAATTTTTTTTCAGGTAGTCTCATTTTGTTTTCAGTTAGTCTTCTTTGTTTTTCAGTGGGTTTTTGTGCTTCAGTTAGACTTACTTGGGTTTCAGTTGGTCTTTATTCTTTTTCAGGTAGTCTACATTTTTCTTCAGGTAGTCTTCATTTTGTTTCAGTTAGTCCATTATTTCTTTCAGTTGGCCCATTATTTCTTTCAGTTGGTCCAACTGAAAGAAAAGAAAGTCCAACTGAAAGAAAAGAAAGTCTAACTGAAAGAAAAGAAAGTCCAACTGAAAGAAAAGAAAGTCCAACTGAAAGAAAACAAAGTCCAACTGAAAGAAAAGAAAGTCTAACTGAAAGAAAAGAAAGTCTAACTGAAAGAAAAGAAAGTCCAACTGAAAGAAAACAAAGTCCAACTGAAAAGAAGACAAAACACTAACCTCTACTTTCTCCCTTTGGATGATGAAAGTATATAGTAAATCTGGATGTTATTACAACATAATTATTGTTCAGTAATTCCCCCTCAAAGAATGCCACTTCAATTAAGAACAATGGATGTGATATTAGCGACGAGAAATATGCGGTGTACAGTAATGCCTTCAATGGATGTGATATTAGCGAAATGTGTAAAACATGAGATTGACGAGAAATGTTCTCTATTAATAATCTCTAACCTGCCTACTTGGTTCTGCAATTTTTTTGGCAATATGTGCGTGAGAGTGTCAGTAAGAGATTAAGAATAGGGGTTGGGAAATTTGCGTAGAGCATGACAAAAAAAATTCATAATCATCTTACTGTGTTACTGCCACCTCCATAGGTGCGTAAATGGTGTTTGTGGGATGCGACGGAGTTAGTGGTGGTTGAGTGAGAAGGAGGGAGCGGTGAAGGGAAAGAAGCGCGGAAGTCTGCGTTCTATTACTAAGGCCTTTTGAGTATTGGGCTCAGCCCGTCTGATAGTAAATATTGGTCAGACGGTCTGACCCAATACTTTCACTATTTTTATTATCTACTAAACCCGTGTAAAGTTCGTTGAACCCATCTACTGAAAAAAAAATAGTATATAACTCATTCAAACCCTAACTAAAAACTCAAGCCGTTTTCTCTCCTTTCTCTCTTTTATTATTGTGAAAGTATTGGGACAGACCGTCTGACCAATATTTACTGTCAGACGGGCTGAGCCCAATACTCAAAAGGCCTTAGTAATAGAACACAGACTTCCGCGCTTCTTTCCCTTCACCGCTCCCTCCTTCTCACTCAACCACCACTAACTCCGTCGCATCCACAAAACACCATTTACGCACCTATGGAGGTGGCAGTAACACAGTAAGATGATTATGAATTTTTTTTGTCATGCTCTACGCAAATTTCCCAACCCCTATTCTTAATCTCTTACTGACACTCTCACGCACATATTGCCAAAAAAATTGCAGAACCAAGTAGGCAGGTTAGAGATTATTAATAGAGAACATTTCTCGTCAATCTCATGTTTTACACATTTCGCTAATATCACATCCATTGAAGGCATTACTGTACACCGCATATTTCTCGTCGCTAATATCATATCCATTGTTCTTAATTGAAGTGGCATTCTTTGAGGGGGAATTACTGAACAATAATTATGTTGTAATAACATCCAGATTTACTATATACTTTCATCATCCAAAGGGAGAAAGTAGAGGTTAGTGTTTTGTTTTCTTTTCAGTTGGACTTTGTTTTCTTTCAGTTGGACTTTCTTTTCTTTCAGTTAGACTTCTTTTCTTTCAGTTAGACTTTCTTTTCTTTCAGTTGGACTTTGTTTTCTTTCAGTTGGACTTTGTTTTCTTTCAGTTGGACTTTCTTTTCTTTCAGTTGGACTTTCTTTTCTTTCAGTTAGACTTTCTTTTCTTTCAGGTGGACTTTCTTTTCTTTCAGTTGGACCAACTGAAAGAAATAATGGGCCAACTGAAAGAAATAATGGACTAACTGAAACAAAATGAAGACTACCTGAAGAAAAATGTAGACTACCTGAAAAAGAATAAAGACCAACTGAAACCCAAGTAAGTCTAACTGAAGCACAAAAACCCCTGAAAAACAAAGAAGACTAACTGAAAACAAAATGAGACTACCTGAAAAAAAATTGGAACCACCTGAAAAAAAATGAAGACTACCTAATAAAAAATTGGAACCACCTGAAAGTCGTCCGACCAAGATTATGGTCGGACGAGTCCGACACAATACGTTCTCATAAAAATAATGTCCCAAAATTTTCAAAGTTGAGGGGTTCAACGAACATTACACGGGTTGAACGAAACCCATTTTATGCCCTAGCATTATGCCAATCCTAAAAGTTGGTCCATAAAATTCTGTCAAATTCGAGAAAGGTTAATTAGGTGTCTAGGTCTAACCTCTAACGTCCCAAACTTTCCTATCAATAGTTGAACCATCAATGCAGAAGGTTCACTTTGGTGGCATAAATATCCATATATAACTCGTTCAAAGCACATGGGGACGTATGATGTGTAAGGTCAATTTTCCTTCACCATAAATTGTATCTTTCAAGTTCATACGAGTTCATTGGATGAGATTATTTTGTGATAATTCCTGATTTGGATTATTTATTACAGAACGTTAGTAGTCGGAATTATGATAGTAAATTTTTCCTAACAATTAAATGTTGCATATAATTATGAAAATGTGTTTGTTAATTTAGGTCTAATTGCTCAAAAAAAAAAATTATTTATCGGTTGGACGATTTTATCTTCTTCACTAAAAAAAGAGATCCAGTCAAACAATTTTGTAGAGATTTCCACCAATTCTCATGTTTTTGCCAATTTATGAAAGTGATAAGATGAAATTGAAAAGGTGCAACAACTTAGTATTTTATATATTAATATTTTGGTTAAAAATCATAAACAAATAAATTGTTTTTATTAAGAAAAGCAAGAGTTCCCTTCAACTAGAACACAAAAAGAACATATATTTGTTGCCACGTTCTAGTTTGCCATCAATGTGTACAACAACAACTCATTGCGCTGCCACCTATGCCAACACAACTACCACCTTGGCTATAACCTTTGCTTGTGCATTGTTTATTGCAATCCGTGGGATTTGTGCATGACCCTATGCAAACAAATGGTGACGGTCCAACTCCCTCTGTTGAAGGTAGACCTGTTACATTTTAAAAGATTCGAAACATGTTCATGTTACTAGCTTCAAAACTATGTATATTAGTATGTGTTAAAATAACGTAATCCCAAAAAAAAAAAATTACATGTTGTACTAAAATTGAAGCAAGTTTTGAGTGATTGATTCCATCGAATGAGAAACTCTATAATAACATAGGATGGTTAGAATAATAGATTTGAAATATTTATGTGAGGTTTAATTCATAAAATAATAATATGAGTAATCTATAACCAAATTATAATGAAGATAGAATGATAATTAATTAATTAACATGAAAAAAATACCAAATTCAAATTATACTCCTATTTGAATAATATTCGCAATTCATTCCAAACTAAAATAATTATATACTCTGAGTACTATAAATTACTCGATTCAAGAAGTAACTTAAACTTAAAAAAAAGAAGCTATTTCAAGAATAATTACATTTTGCCTTGAAGCTAATTTCACTATAATCTCAACTAGTCTTTTTTGTGCTAAACCTTCAACTAAATATTAAATGTTTCATAAAAGTAATAGGGGAATTTCTTATAATAGAACTTACTAGAAATCATGACCAAAGTAATGAGGAGGAAGCCAAGAAAAACTTGTTTAGAACTTGGCGGGGCCATAGTTTAGACTTTCGACACTTTTTAAAAAAAATTCAAGAAAGGTTTTTGGAGCTTCTATCTTAATACTATTTGCTATGAGATTAATTGATAAACAACACGAGGATGCTTTTCAATTTATATTGCGTTCAATATGTGAATATCTTACTCTAGCTACATAGCTATGGTAAATTATATTTTAATGATATGTTTCCTTGGAAGTCCTTTATTATTTCCATATAAGAAAGCAAAAATATTATATTGATAATATGGTTTCAAGGAAATCTCCAGTTTCCATCTAAAATTATGTTACAATTATAAATTTATTGATTAAAACATTTTAATCTTGACAAAAGTCTTCCAATCTCTTCTTATATGGTAGGATTTTTTATGCAATCGTTCCATATGAATTTTATTTTTTTCACTAGTTGTCCAATTTGCATGAAACTACTTTCTTATTAGATCACTAGAATGTACATGTGCAAATGCACATATTATATAAATATATACAGCAAAGTACAAAAGCCATCTCACGAGGTCACAATATTTGGTATCCTCATTGGACGCCTTTTGTCGCGCTCATTAAGTGTCATATCATTTTTTTTAATATAAATAGACTTCTACGTTGATTAAAATATGAATATAGAGTTGGGTTTACAATGAAAAAGTTAAATATAGTAAACTGATTATAACTTTTAATATATAGTTCGTAAAATCATAGTTTTTGTTCCATTGAAAAGTGTTCAAAAAGTACTTTAGAATAAGATCCATTTATACTATATTTAAAATTTTATATTAAAGTAACATATAAAAGAAAATATTGTTTATACTAACGTATTAAAGTAATAGGAAAAATAGACGATAGATGTCTCAACTTTGGGTGATAATTTTTAAAAGGTGGAAGTATTGATTAACCTTTGTAGGTGCCAACTTTAGGGGGTATGAACTTTTAGCGGGCCTTAGTGACTTGAAACTGGCTTAATAGGTCATAACTTGTAAAACTTGGGTCACACCAGAAGGGTTAATTGAGGGAGGGAAGTAGGAATTAGGTGAGATTTTAAAAAAAAATCGTCAGTTTTAAGTCAACGAGGACCGCTAAAAGTTAAGACCCCCTAAAGTTGGGACCTACATAGGTTAATCAATAGTTCAAACCTTTTAAAAATTATTGCCCAAAGTTCAGACCTCTATTGTCAATTTTTCCAAAGCAATATACTACCATTGGAATTAGCGATTTAATTATTAAAATAACCTATTGCAATTGGAATTAGGAATTTAATAGAATTAGGGTTGTTATAAGAGATCCAATAAGAATTAGGATTAGTCACAATACTACTATTTTGTGAAGTCCGTGAGCCTTTATTAGTATGGACGAATAAGTAGACGCTGATGGAAGATGATGTCTTATACATTCAAATAATGTTGTTGGGCTATCCAAAACTCCAATAGTCCAAAAAACAATTGGAAAACTATGCCATCCTAGAGATTCAAAAACTATGCCATCCTAGACATTGAAACATTATTTGCCCCTTCCCTTCTAACAAAAACTTGATGCATACATCAGAAAATAAACTCACAACTAAACAGCTATACCTGAACAGAGAAGAATTAGCCAAGCGTCATGGACACTTACACAGAGTTCTAAATGAGGAGCAATACATGATATACAATGAAGTAGTTGATGATGTGAATAACCACGAGGGTTTTATTTTGTGTATGGGCATGAAGGTACAGTGAAGATGTATCTCTACAATACGATCATTTCAACCGGCTCGGCCTTGAGGGTTGTTCAATGGGCCAGTCGCCCAGGGCCTAGAAAAAAAAGGGGCTCAAGTTTCAAAAAGTCCAAAATTTAAACCCCAGAGATAATAGCTTTTGATGAGTGAGACGTGCATTTCCAATTTTCCTTCTTCTTTCTCTGACCTTCCTATACTTTTTCTATCTACACTCTTACGGGTTCTGCAAATCTGTATCTTTATTGTTTAGATCTTGACACTTCCACTGTTCAACAATCAATCAAATATCAATTCATGGCTACTGATCCTACTAGAAATTTTGCAACGGTAAAAATTACATGATAAATACTGGCTTTTTCTCCTCTCTATTTTTTGCATCAGAAAATTCCAATCTCTCATTTCTCTGATTCCCTTTCTTATTCAAATACTGAATTTAATTGATAATTGAGTTTGGTCTTGAAAGTTGAGAAATTGATTTTGGGGCCTTGGTGGTAATCGTTGTTGACAAGTTGCAAAATCCAAATTCCAATCTTGAATGAGTTAGATATTCCAACTTCCATTCTTCCTCTACAGAACTCGTGAGTTACTTTACTTCTAATTACTAATTCAATAATTTCTTTGTCTTACTTCTTAAATTGAATGATTGATATTCTTAATTTTTCATTCATCAAATTATAGTTCTTTTCATATTTTATAGCATTATCTTAAATTGTTTATATCATATTTTTATAGAGCATATATTGATAATGATATACACTGAAGACTTTTAGTTGCTAAACTTTGGTAATGTAGTGTTGGTTTCTCTAATTCTTGTCAGATTTCTGCGAATGTATTTCTCAGGTGTTGTTGTTCTATACTTATTTTGTATATGTTTTAAGTTTTATTATTATTGTCAACATGTTGCCTAAAAAAAAAATAGAAGAAACGTTTAGATGATCTACAAAAATCACATCAAGGAGCCATTGATGAATTCGTTTTTAAGAAAATAGATTGTGATCAGAATGATAGGGTAGAAGATACAACAAATGTGGAACAACCAAATGAAAATGCTAATGATTCCAATAATGAACATGAAAATGCTTATGATGAGCCTAATGAGGTGTCGAATATGCCATGCGAAAATAATGACAACGGTGAAGAACAAACCATCCATATGACCTCTACTTTCGATATTCATGATCCTAGAAATTGGAATAATCTTGATAATAAAGAAAAAAATATTTTAATTGAAAAGGGACCGTTAAGAGAAGAATATCTTAGGTTTCCTATTGATAACCTTAATAGGCGTTTTTCATATGTTTTTTACTCTAGAAAGCTAATTGATGGTGAGATTAAGGATAAAAAATGGTTAGTTTATTCCAAACATGTAGACAGAGTGTATTGTTTTTGTTGTAAGTTATTTAAATCTAATTTGAATATACAAGGTCACTAGCAAATGATGGGTATAAAGATTGGAAGCATCTTAGTGAAAGACTTAAACAACATGAAAATGGTATTGAACACATGACTAACATGAATACTTGGAATGAAGCTAGAGTAAGATTGGATAAAAATCAAACAATTGATAAGAACTTGTAACAAGAGGTTATAAAAGAGAAAGCACGTTGGAAACAAGTTTTAGTTAGAATATATGCTATTGTGAAATGTCTTGCTAAGCATAATTTGGCTTTTAGTGAGTCTGATGAGAAACTATATCAAGATAACAACGATAATTTTCTAGGATTGATTGAAATGATTGCAGAGTTTGATATGGTTATGCAATATCATATTAGACATATTCAAAATCCTGAGATTCACTATCACTATCTTGGGCATAAGATTCAAACTGAGTTTATTTCACTCTTGTCTCATATGGTTCAAAATTGTTCTAACATGAAAGGAAAACATCCACGAGTTCAAAAGAGGTTACTTGAAATAAACCCAAGGGTATTATATATGCCTTGTGCTTGCCATAGCCTCAATCTCACTCTTACTGATATGACACATTCATGTGTTAAAGCTATTTCTTTTTTTAGGGTTATTCAACGCATATATTCATTATTTTTTGGATCTACAAAAAGATGGAAAGTTTTCCTTGATAATGTTCCCAGTTTAACTGTGAAGTCTTTGTCTATTAAACAATGTTAAACCTATTAGATTTCGAACTCCCCACATAAGATTAGTGTTATTAAAATTATATGAATCTTGTGATAATGATGCCAAGTCAAAGAGTGAAGCGAAAAGTTTGCTTAATTTGGTATGGAACTTTGGGTTAACTATTAACATGGTGAGTAAGAAACTACAATCTAAGTCTGCATGCATTAACTCTACTATCAAACAATTAAAAGATGTATTGCTGTACTTTGAAAAGTATAGAGATGAAGGTTTTGAATCTTGTATGAATGTTGCTAAAGAAATTGCTTCTAGTATGGATGTAGAGCCTATCCTTCCAGCAAAATGTCATATTACTAGGAAAAAACAATTTGATGAAATTAATCATGACGAAGAAAATAAATTAGTAGAAGAGTCCTTTCGAATTAATTACTTTTTGGTTGTTGTGATATAGCTATTAGTTCTTTAAAAAAATAGATTTGAAAAATTAAATATATTTGAAAGTATTTTTGATTTTTTATTTGATTATGAAAAGTTAAAATCATTAAATACCAATGATTTATTAATATGTTGCACCATTCTACACTCTACTTTTTGTCATGGTAATTTATCTGATTTTTATACACACGATCTTTTCTCTGAATTGAAAGTGCTCCAAATGACTTTGCCAAATGAGTTAATGTCAACCATGGAAATTCTTGAGTATGTTAAATCGGCGGATTGTTATCCAAATGTATCAATTGCTTATAGAATATTATTAACGGTTCCCGTGACTATAGTGTATGCTGAAAGAAGTTTTTCACAATTAAAATTAATAAAAACATATTTGAGTCGATGATACTATTCATGATTTCGTTTCTCAAAATGCAAGAAGAAATCGCTTTTTATGATTATTTACATACTTTATAGGTTTTAGGCACTACTCTTCTAGCTTGGACATGGTTATCTCAATTATGGATGATCTAAGTACATGAAGTGTTGACATTACATTTTTTTTTAGTTTTGTAACAACTACATTACTAAATATGTAATACAAAGTATAATTACATCAAAGAAATTGATGTTTATTTTTTCTAGGATCCACATGTTATATTAGAAAAAACACCATATACATATATATATATATATATATATATATATATATATATATATATATATATATATATATATATATATATATATGTATATATGTATATATGTATATACATATATACATATATACATATATACATATATACATATATACATATATACATATATATATAAGGTCCCACGTTTATCAAATCACCCCGGGTCTAGAAATTGTCAGGATCGGGCCTGCATTTCAAGGGTACCCTTTGGCGGGGACAAAATCCTCCGCAATAGCGTCTCTATTGCTACATCTTGGCGGGGACAAAATCCTCTATCTACCAAAACCAATATCAACCCATGGCCAACTATATGTGGCAGTGTCAAGGGTGACTTTGAGGGAGGGCCTACGAATACTCATTGATAACCAGGTATCTGCTCCATCAAACTATACAAGGAACATTGTCTATACGGAGATTTTTGACAACATAACTGGGGGAAACTAAGTAGCTAATCAACTTTTTATCTTTTTTTTTTTGACATCGAGAGAACATAAAAAAAACGTAACTAAAAAACATTAACAAAATGGCATTCTATTGAGGCGACACCAACGGGTAAATCCATGAGCTGGCGTGACTTGATCCCTGCTAACCTTGATGAGTGCACACCAATGAGAGGAGGTGGCTATGAATCGAATAAATTGAAGCGTACGTTTGATGGGGATATCCTAAGCAGCGACAGTCGTCAAGAGGTTCACCAGTAGCGCCAAATCTGTCTTACGCTGAACTGACAAAATACCTTGTTTTGTTTCACATTGAAGCCCCATGATACATGTCGTTGCTTCGGTGAAGATAGTAGAAGAGGCGAAGAAACATGCTCCTTGTGGAATGGTATTATTCCCTTGGGTGTGTTCAGCTACCCATACAGCCCCTCCCATGTTTGTGGCCTTGTCCCATGCTACATCTAACAAGGTAGTAGTAGTTGGGTTGCCCCACCGTTATTGGCCAAGGTGAGCTACTAGAAAACTTGGTGGTTTCAAGGCCTCCAGAGGCCGAGGTGTGTGGAGGGGTGTGGTTAGGTTATTCCATGGTCAAAAAAATGTGTTGGCTTTCATTTTCCTTGATGTGTATTGTCAGGAGTTGGATGGTTTTTTTATCAAAATCTAATATAATGTTGTATAATGAAAAGTAAACTAAGGTAGAAAATCTCCATAGAATCTATTTGGTAGAAATAAAATTCCTTCTTAGGTGTTTTCTTTAATTTTCATAATATATGTATATATTTTATAGGAATTGTATACACATTAAAACTCAAGCTTAATATACAATTTGGCCAACTCTATTTGAGAAAAATGACAGAAACTTTAACATCTTTTCACTTGCAGACGCTGTTTAGAATTACTTAGAAAAAGAAACTATAAATGTAGGATTATTATATATCTAAAAGTTACACATAAATTCAATCAGTAGAACACTAGCAAAAAATAAAACAGAAAAACAATCAAAACCAATATAAATTGAAAGGAAAATTTTCAAAAAACTACCTTTTATAATCAAACAGTTTTTTTTTAAAAAAACTACCTTTTAAAATTTGTTTTTCAAAAAACTACCTTATACAATTTTTTTTTTTCAAAATACTACCAATTGACCGCTAAATGAGGGTTTAACCATTTGTGACGAGCTCATTGCTACTTACTGCTGACAACCTAGGGTGCCAAATTACCCCCCCCCCCCTTCCCGGTTTCATTTTCATCTTAACAAGCATCCCCTCCCATTAGCTTCTTTCTCCTCCATTTTTATTCTTCTCATATTAATTTGTTTTCGAACCGGTAGCAACACTTAGAGCTGGTTCTATTTAAGAGTCAATGTCAACAAAAAAGAGTCAAATGGTAGTATACTGAAAACATTATGTTGTATAAGATAGTTTTTTTTTAAAAAAATTATAAGATAGTTTTCTTTGAAAAATCTATGTTATAAAAGGTAGTTTTTTAAAAAATTTCGAAATTAAAAAGATCTCACCAATATATCATACAACAACGCTAATAATCACTACTTGGAGATCAATTTTGAGGTTTAATAGAGATAGAGAATTAAGAGAGAGAAAGAAAAGTACTTCTATGTCTATTTACCAAGTTCTTATCTTCAATTAGATCAAACCTCTGTACTAAAGCAAACAAAATAAAATAGAAAGCACGTAAGCATCTCGCATCTATAATTATTAACACACTTAAATGGACCTGGTGCATATTAATGTTAGTGATTAATATTAAATTCATATAGTGAAGTGAATTTTGTACAGATATAGTGAACTTGTATACAATATATTGAATTTTATTAACGAAAAACATACAATGAAATAATATGCAATATATGGGAGATTTTATTTTTAATGTTCAAACATGCAAGAAGCTAAGATTTAGGTTGTGTAATATATCGATGACATGTGATTTAACATGTATATGTTGGTTCGGCGTGATAGAGTGAAGTATGGATCATATAATGAGTTTCTGGATGATATAGTGAGTGTCTAAATGATATAGTAGGTTCTTCAAAAATGATATAGTTTCTACATGATATAATATGTTTCTTCATGACATATAAATTAGAAACGAACGTCAAAGATAATGATAAAATAATATTATAACTTTTAGTTGTTTTATGTCAAACAAAAATAACGTCCAAAAATAGGGTGTAAATATTTAAAAACTTCTACCTCTTCTTGCAGAAAAATATCGGGCATTTTCCCATGTCCCAATATAATACTAGTAACGAATATATAAAGCAAAGTATAAAAGCCAACTCATGAGGTTGTGAGATTTGTCGTCCTTATTAGACGTCGTTTGTCGCGCTCATTAGGTGCCATATCATTATCTTTGAAGATAAGAAGAAATATAGTTGGGTTCACACTAAAATACTTATGTATAGTAAAGCAATTATAACTTTTAATATATAGTTTCGAAAATTATATTTTTGTACCATTGGAAAGTATTTAAAAAATACTTTAAAACAAGATTCATTTATACTATATTTAAATTTTATACTAAAGTAACGTATTAAAAGAAATATCTCATGAGATTACAACATTTGGCGTCTTGATTGGCCGCCACATGTTCACACTTATTAAGTGCCATGTTATTTTTTTTTTTTTTTTGCTAATTAAGTATTTTGATTCATGAAACTTCAATTTTACAACTAGGTTAGACACCCTTTTAACCCAAAGGACAACGGCGGACGAATGTCACAAGGATATCTACAACCTACGTAACTTGATTACAGGTTTACAAACCAATTATAATCCATTCTAGAGACCTTCTTAGGCATGATAGCTAATGCACGTGCTCAAATGATACACTTGACCTGTTTCACACTTAACTCTACGCTAGGCATTCAATGATTCTAATAAATTGAGTTCCTACCACTCCAAATGACATAAATCGATGCATTGATACTAGCTAATATCAAATTCTTCTGAAACATAGAACGTCTATTCTCTTGAATTCTTCGAAGCAACATGGGCAGTTCTTCTGAAGTGTTGTATATAGCAAGCCAGTTCTTAATCAATATTAAACAAGCAACACTAAATCAACATTCAATGAACAAGTGTTGATGAGTTTCAACACCTCCATGATAGATCAAACAGTGATCACTTTCACTAATTCCATATATTGCAAGGTTAAATGTTGTCTGTAGTCTTTTCTGTATTGCTGACCATGATATAAATCGATGCGTAGGCATACCTAGCCTATTCCAAAACACACTATCCCATGTGACATTAGAGAATTCACCACATAATCTCTCATAGACTAGCTTGACAAAGTATCATGATTGCATTTGTACTGTCTCAGGTCCTCTTGTGATAAAACCTGCGTCAATTGTTCTTTGACACTGCATATCTTCTTCCCATACCAACTAGCACCAGTGTTAGGTCCATAATCCCACCAAGGGGCATCCTTCAGATACACAAAATTAATCCATTTAAGCCAGACACTATCTTGCTTTGTTGAGACAGCCCAAACATACTTACAAATGAATGCAATATTCCAAAGTAATACATTCTGAATCCTAGCCCACCTGATGACTTTGTTTTATAGAAGTTTCCTAGGCTACTACGCCAGGTTTCCGTGAATACTACTAATCATTCAACAAGAAAGCTCTAAAGATTTTGCAGATTTCTTGCAACACTTTCTTTGGCAGTACAAAAACCTGGGCCCAATACATATGCACACTGAGTAGGACAGAGCTGATTAGTTGGAGCCTTGATGTATATGATAAGTTCCTTGAACTCCACACCCTAATTCTGCTTGTCGTATTTTCTATGAGTACTTCACAATCAACAACAAAGATTTTCTTTGAATAAATGGGCACTCTCAAATATTTAAATGGAATACTTTGTTGTACAAAACCTGACACCGAAGCTTCCATTTCCTTGTCTATGGGATCCATGCCACATGTGTAGATAGCAGATTTATTAACATTGGCTTTTAATCCTCAAGTTTCTGGGAACAGTTTAAAAGGATCTAAGTGACAAGTATATGGATACCAAGTCACCTTTGCAGCATAATATAAGATCATCTGCAAAGCAGATGTGTCAATCTCGTCTCCTTACACCTAATATGATACTTAAATTGTTACATGCATCTCACCCAATTTTGTCAATATCCTTGACAAATACTCCATGCATAGTACAAAGAGTAATGGTGACATGGGGTCACCTGACTTCAATCCCCTTCATGACTTAAAGAAACCTCTCATTGTGCCATTTAACATGATTGAAAACATAAGTGTAGTAACACAACACATCACCAAATCTCTAAAGGAATAAGGAAAGCCTAAAGCAGTGAGAATTTCTCTCATGATAATGTTGAACCAGGTCTTAAAGCACCATTATGTTATGAACTATATATCTCCCATAAAGAAAGCCACTTCGCTTCTCCATGACCAGCTTAGGCATAATTTGTCTCAGCCTCCCACATATAACTTTTGTAATGCACTTATAAAGTGTATTACAACAAGCTATAGGCCTGAACTCAGTAACATTATGCGGACATTTAGTCTTAGAATTAGGGATTAGAGTTAATGATGACAATAATATTGTAAATATCGTTAACGGCAACCTAATGTTCGTTAGAAAAAGTGTGTTTGGTGAACATTTTCGAATACCTAGGGGTATATGGTGAATATCTGAAACATTGGGGGTATATGGTGAATGTTTCAATTTATCAGGGTATTTGTTGAAAAAACCGTTAAAACTATTAGATAAGACCATTAAGGGTCTGTTTTGTTCAACTTATTTTGTCTTATCTTATCTTATCTTATCTTACCTTATCTTATAAGAACTTATAAAATCTTATCTTTTTTTTTTTTCTGAAATGCGTGCAGATAAGTTAATAGAACATCTTATCTTATCTTATATTATCTTATCTTATAAGATCTTATATAAGTTAAAATAAGTTGAACAGAATGGAGCCTAAGCCTAAGAAGTTAAGGCAAGAAATTGAACTAAATACTTTAACTTAAACAAATAAGATCTTAAGCCCAACAATTATGTTTAATTAATTAATTAAAGTAGCATGATCTAATTAAATACGAAATCAATTTAGTTTCTATAAAACTTAGCCCATTTAATTAACTAAGTGATTTTACTAACATTAAACAGATCAAATTAAGGCCCAAAACTCAACCTTATCTAACAATGTTAAATTGGGATTGAGTAAAAAACAAAAAGTCAGAATCTAAAACAAACAGGTAGGTTTATACCTCTGCTCCCAAAAGCAGCGAAGAATAGGACATCAGGAAGCTCGGAGCTCCGGTGAATAGCTAAGCACCAGGTTTAGTGGTGCGATAGCAGTCCGGTGTCATTCATTGATGTTGGGTTCCAGTGCATCTGGCAGCAACGTGATGGCGCGGAAGCAACACGAGGCAGAGGAGGTAGAGTAAGAGAGAGGAAATGAGACAGGGGTAGCAGTGAGGCTACGGCTTTGCTCCGGTGTGTCTGTCCAGTCGTTTGGTGGCGGAAGGGTTGGCACTCGTCGGTCCTCGGTGAAGCAGCAAGGTACATCATCGAATAAGAGATTCAAGGAAGAATGAGGTGGAGAACAACGAGGGGCGTTAGTTGACCTCAAGTTATGTTTTATTAGGTGATACGACTCTAGTCTGTCAGTGCAACCTGTTAAGTTAGATGATAGTTTGACTTACGGAGAAAGGCCTGTAAAAATTCTTGATAGTAAAGTTATAAATACTCATACGAGGGATGTAAGATAAGTCAAAGTATTATGGTCAAACCATCATACTGAATAAGCAATAGGGGAAGGTGAAGCGGATATGCGCAAGAAATATCCAGCGTTGTTTTTCGAGGTTAGTTGTCGAGTTACAGAGTCGTAACTTCTTTTAAGGGAGGTAGAATGCAATAAAGTTTTGCGCTTTTACCATATTTATTGCATTTCAACATATTTTTGAGTCATTCAATGCATTTTAGACATGAGAACTTGAGTTAGAAACTACAATTTTGGATTTTAATCTGTTTTTGGAAAGTGATTATGACTTTTCGTCTTAAATTTGGAAGTCCAAACTTCTTTTAAGGGGTATATTGTAATACCCCATATTTTTGAGTATTTATTCAACTAATTAAAATATTTATTTTCTAAAATAAATATTTTAAGCAAAGGGTACTCTAGTAACTTAACTCGTTTTAAAATTATTTTGGCTGGAGATGACGCCAAATTTGTTAAACTTTTGGTTTTAAATCCTAGTCAAAATTTTATTAAATAAGTTACTGAAAAAAAAAACACAAAATATTGTTTGAGCCATTTTTTTGACGGGATTCCATAGTAAAGAGGGAGGGGGTTTTATTTCCTAAAATTTTCAAATTTATGATGGAGGTTACAAATCTTGGTTTAATCTCCTAATTTATGTTGAAGGTTACAAACTATTCAATTTAGGAAAGTAAGTACTATCTATTGTACTCCTACAAGTACCCCATATTTAAAGCCATCATTTCACACAAAAACTTTGAATAATCCATAATTTCTTGCTTCAAGGTTCTTCCTTATCTTCTTATCTATTTCTAGTTTTAATTTCTTATTTAAGTTCTACTTTTCTTTGGTTAAGGGAAAAGATATCCATGTTTGGTACTCAAAATAAATATTATGCTCATGATAGGTTATTCATGTTTAAATTCATGTGATAAGTTACTTATTAGATTTTTACTGGTTGGTTAGTAGATCATTTAAGATTAATACTGATTGGAGATACTAGTGTACTCTTTGTGCAAGAACAAGGTATGTTATGTAGCTATATCGTTTGAAATGTAGTTTTATGTGATAAAGTTGTTAATGAATTTAATGTTTTGATTGGATTTAGAAATTTGGTTTATTTAAAGTGGTTACGACATGTTATTATTCACTCTAAGGAATGATTTTATCAATATTTTTGCACCAAAGTTTTGTTGTCCTTTTTGAAAAATTAAATCATTTTAACAAGGAAAGGTTTGATTGGTTTTTATGAACTTTTGATGTTCGAAAAAGTTATTTATGAGAAAAGGAGATTTATTCAGGACTTACAAGTCATATTATTACTATTACCGTTTGATTAACATCAAGAAGGGTTTATTCATGACTTACAAGGCATAATATTATAATTAGCCCTTGATTAACATCCAGATAGGTTTATGTTTTAAAGTCCACTTGTTGCCAATTATTGCTACCCCTTGATATATATACGTGACGGGATAACTACCTTTGGGGGTGTGTGCACACTTAGGAAAGGGAAGGAGAGAGAAGAAGAGAAATTCTTTTCAATATTATTTTTAATCCAAGTTATTTGGAAAGAGTTTGTTCTTAAAAGTTACTCTTGAATTATTAGTTAAAGTGTTTGGAAAAAGTTTAATCTTGAATTATTAGTGATGGAGTTTTCGAAATGTAAATTGTCATGAAATAATAAATGTGTTACATATCTAGTACATATCGTACTCAGTTTTATACTGACGCGTATTTTCTTTTTTCTTTTTGGCTTTGCATTATATAACTTTTAGTAATCAGTTATGTAGGTGAATTTTTTATGTGCATGGGAGCATACTAGGAAGGAGATCTTCACCTAGATTAGGGTATTCTATTTATTTTGAGTACTGAGACAAATATTTACTTTTATCAATAAAGAAATTTATTATTTTTGGTTAAAGTACTGCGCTGCAAGTTATTTAGTTAGTCACGTGATGGTAATACTCCTAAATTACTCAAATATATGTACTAAATTATTTATTTATAAGTGAGTAATTTAAGGGTGTTATATTGACAATGACGAGGACACTGTAGGGGGTGCTGGGGCCAGGGATTCCTACCCTCCCTTTCTCTTTCTCTCACTACACTCGTTTCCCTAGATTTGTATTGGGTATTTACTTTGTCACAATTGCATCATAATTTGCAGATAAGGTTGTGTTCACTAGAATCTTCATAATGTAAACTTTAAGTAGGGTGGTATTTCAAATTATATTAGGATAATTTAGGTGCAAAGTTATCACCGGTAACAAAAAAAAGTAATCAAGGTTTCTTTTTTCTTTTGAAATTAAAAGTCATGTATTTGTTTGAAGTCATACGACACAAATACATATCAAATTGAAATAAACATAATTCTAATATAACAAAATAATGATCGTTGAATTGATCTAGAACTGAAGAAAACCCTAGTCTTTCTAGCTCATCGCCATCTGATGTAGCCTTTTGTGAGGGATCTGTCGAACTTATGTAATTTTGAGGTAGAATTGAGTTTAATTCAAATGATTTTGAATGATGAATTGGCATTTATTATAGCCCCACACTTTCGATCAACAAAATAATTTTAAGCTTAAGATTATTGATCTTGGATTTATACCCTAACACACAAAAGTATTTAACAAACAAAACCACCCAAGCTAGTCTTTTATGATTAATGGTTCTCTTATGGGTTTTTTTTCAAAGGAAAAAGGGGTCTTAGACAAGAAGACCCCTTATCTCTTTTGTTGTTTTTTATTTTTATGAACCACTTTAGTAGAACCATGAGAAGAGTTGGTGAAAGAGTGCATTTCATTTCCATCCTAGATACACTGGAGTTAAGTTAAATAATTTGTGTTTTGCAAATGACATAATTATGTGCATTAGGGGTGAGTACAACTCTTTATTGTGTTTACTTCAAGGTTTTGAACATTTATCTGAGGTTTCTGGGTTAGATGTTAACAAGCAAAAAAACTCATATTTACACATCTGGAATGAGTAACCAGGAGGTGCAGAGACTTCTTGAGCTCTTTGGTTTTAGCCTGGGTAAGTTCCCTTTCAAGTATCTAGAGGTTCCATATCTACTATAAGAAGATTTCTGCAAAAGATTATGCTGGCTTGGTGGAGAAAATGACTTCTGAAATCAGATGTTAAAGATAGTAGGAAGCTCGCTTATCATGGCAAATCGTGCTTAATTAATTCTGTTCTAATGGGCTTGCATGTTTTTTGGACTCAGGTTCTCATCATTCCAAAGAAATTTTTGCAAGAGATTAAATGCATTTGTTGATCATACCTATCGAGTGATGAGTATTATAGTCATAAACCAGGAAATATAAGTTGAGAAAAGGTGGGTTTACGTCAACTAGCAGGAGGCCTTGGTGTTAGAGATATTATCAAATGGAATCAAGTAGCTTTGGGCAATCGAAACCAAAAAAAGATAATATGTGGATTCGTTAGGTTCATGCACTTTATATTAAATAGGATGAGTGGTAGGATTATAATCCTTGTCAGAATTGTAGCTGGTACTAGAAGATGATTTGTGCATCAAAAGATTAATTGAAGAGTGTGTTAAATTTGCAGCATGTTAATAATATGATACACTATAGCATTCAGTCCTACATGAAGTTTATGGGAATTGTTCCTCATGTACAATGGAGTGAAGTTGTATGAAATATGTTTAATGTTCCGAAACATAGATTCATATGTTGGTTAATGATGTTGGGGAGATTACACACTGTTGAGCATTTGTTTAAAATTCGGGTGCCTTCAAATTCAGACTGCTTATTATGTGGTGATGATTAGGGATGGCAAATGGGCGGGGCGGATGCGGATACCCCTAAATCCACACCCACCTCCACCTAAATTTTCCATACCCACCACCTACCCGCCAACCATGGCGGGTACAAGTTTCCATATCCACCTCTGCCCACGCGGGTATAAGGTTATACCCACATCCGCTCCACCACCCAAGTGGATATCCATTACCCACTTATACCCGCCCATCACCTAGGTGGATTTTCCACCCGCCCACCTCATTTATTTTCTATATATGACCTATTATATAAATTAATTATTAGAAACACCCATTTCAAAGAAAAAAAAAGTACACATTCTTAGTATTCATATTTCTTAATTATTTTTTACAATTTTGTAGATTTATGAACATAATTCTTTATTTTATAAAGGGTAAATTAGTAAATATTATACGGGGCGGATGGATATGGGGCGGGGCGGGTGGATTTGGGGCGGATGTGACCTCATATCCACCACCTACCCACCACCCATGGCAGATTTGACTTTTCGTATCCATACCCACCCACTACCCACCAAAGTCATATCCATACCCGCCCCAAATGGGGCGGATGCGGTGCGAAACCCGCCAAATTATACCCACCTGCCATCCCTAGTGATGATGTAGAATCCCACTCACATTTGATTTTCACCTGTCGGTTTAGTCAAGGAATTCTCAAAGTCCTTCTAAGATGGTTGTAGATCGATACTCAGGGTGGTTCTTTGATTGATGTTCTTCGAAGTATTTCAAATAATGGGAAGCCAAGATTCCAGCGCCAAATGTGTAATGTTGTTATATGTGCTGTTGTGTACCAGCTTTGGTTAGCTAAAAATGATGCTAAGTGGAATTTTAAATTGAAATTGTACGTACAGAAACATGTGTATAGAATCCAAAGAGTAATGACACAGTATTCTACCTAGAAAATGTTCTAGCTAGTATAATTGTTTAGGGAGCTTACTATGGGTTGTAACTAGCTCGTTGTGTTAGGTTATAGTGGTTTTGTGTGAAATACAAATTCCTAATTCCTTAGCAAAAAAAAAACATTCGAAGACTCGATCCCAACAAAAGGAGACAAACTAATCCCATACAGGAAAAGAAACCATCATAATGGTTGGAGATGAATTCCCACAAATAGAGACTAATTTATTCAATAAACTAAGAAAAAAACTATAAACTGAAAATAAGATAGAAAAAGGGGATTACCATGGAGTACGGTGAATAATTAAAAAGTCATGGTCTCACAATAAAATAAGTACTAAATTTGTAATATTATAACCCAAAATATTGTTACATTATAACCAATTATATTGTTGTATTATAATCCAAATCTAACTACTCTATCATTTAGTTTGTATTTTACTCCATATGATTTTCATATGCATGCGGCGTGCCTTTCTACCTTTCTGCTTTTAATCTCTCTTCATACTCTAGTCTTCTAAACACATTCAATTGTGTTTTTCTTTTTTTGTGTTCGATAAGTGGAAATTTATGGGTAAAGTCATAGAGAGAGATTGTGTAAAGGTACAATTGATGGGGACAACTCATCACTCCTTAATTGCTTTCAATTGTTTTATCTTTTGTCTTTTTAGTGCATCCAACTAATTGATGAATAACCGATACTATATAGATATAAATTTTATAGTTTTTTCCTACTCTTGGGGGTACTGGAATAGTGTATCCAAGGTATCCCCAAGAATGATTTACCTTGAAGAGGGAAATAATAAAAGAGAGAGGGGAGAAAATGGCTAGATTGTTTAGTTAGGGTTTGAATGAGTTATATTTTTACATTAAGCGGAAGGATTGAACGAACTTTACACAAGTTTAGTAAAAAATATAAATATCTCATTTTATGCCCTAGCATTGTGCCAATCCTAAAATCTGGTCTATAAATTTCTGCCAAATTCGAGAAAGGTCAATTAGGTATCCAGGTCTAACTGCTAATGCTCCAAACTTTCCCATCAAGAATTGAACCATTAATGCAGAAGGTTCATTTTGATGGCATAAATATCCATAAAGAACTCATTCAAAGCACATGTGGATGTATGATGTGTAAGGTCAATTTTCTTGTACCATAATTTGTATCTTTGAAGTTCATATGAGTTCATTGGATGAGATTATTTTGCAATAATTCCTGATTTGGGTCATTTATTACAAAACTTTAATAGTTAGAATTATTATAGTAAATTTTTCCTAACAATTAAATGTTGCATATAATTCTGAAAATGTGTTTGTTAATTTAGGTCTAATTGCTCACATGTTTTTGATTTATTGGTTGGACAATTTTATCTTCTTCACTAAAAAAAAGAGATCAAGTCAAACGATTTGTAGAGATTTCCATCAATTGTCATGTTTTTGCCACCTAATTTACGAAAGTGATAAGATGAAATTGAAAAGGTGCAACAACATCTTAGTATTTTATATAATAATATTTTAGTTAAAAATTAGAAACAAATAAATTATTTTATTAAGAAAACCATGAATACCTTTCAACTAGAACACAAAAGAACATATATTTGTTGGCACGTTGAAGTTTGCCATCAGTGTGTACAAAAGCAACTCATTCCGCTACTGCCTATGCCAACACAACTACCACCTTGGCTATAACCTTTGCTTGTACACTGTTTATTGCAATCCGAGGGATTTGAACATGATCCTATGTAGAGAAATGGTGACGGTCCAACTCCCTCTGTTGAAGGCAGACCTGTTACATTTTAAACGATCCAAAACATGTTAATGTTGCTAGCTTCAAAATTATGTATATTAGTATGTGTTAAAGGAACTTAATCTCGAAAAAAGAATTACATGTTGTACTAATATTGAAGCTATTTTTGAGTGATTGATTCAATCGAATGAGAAACTCTATAGTAACATAGAATGGTTAGAATAATAGACTTGAAATATTTGTGTGAGGTTTAATTCATAAAGTAATAATATGACTAATATATAACAAAATTATAATGAAGATAGAATGATGATAAATTAATTAACATGAAAAATACCAAATTTAAATTATACTCCTATTTGAATAATATTCACAATTCATTCTAAACTAAAATAATTTTATACTCTAAGTACTATAAATTACCCGATTCAAGAATTAGCTTAATCTTTGGAAAAAAAACTATTTTAAGAATAATTACATTTTGACTTGGAGCTATTTACACTAAAACTTCAACTAATTTTTTTTTGTTGCTAAGCCTTCTATTAAATATTAAATGTTTCGAAAAAGTGATAGCGAAATTTCTTGTAAAAGAACTTACAAGAAATCATGACCAAAGTAATGAGGAGGAAGCCAAGAAAAACTTGTTTAGCACTTGGCGAGGCCATAGTTTACACTTTTGAGACTCTTTTTTTTTAATTTAGAAATGACTTTCGGAGCTTCTATCTTACTAATATTTGCTATGAGATTAGTTGATTAACAGTATGAGGATGCTTTTCAATTTATATTGCGTTCAATATGCAAATATCTTACTCTAGCTATATGACTATGGTAAATTATATTCTAATGATATGTTTCCTTAGAAGTCCTTTATTATTTCCATATAAGAAATCAAAAATATTATATTAATAATTTCGTTTCAACAAAAGCTTGATTTTCCATCTAGAATTATGTTACAATTATAAATTTATTGATTAAAACGTTCAAAATCTTGACAAAAGTCTTCGAATCTCACATTATATGGTAGGATTTTTTACGCAATCATTCCATATAATTTTTTTATTTTTTTTCACCAGGTATCGAATTTGCATAAAATTACTTTGTTATTAGATCACTAGAATATACCTATGCAAATCCACATATCATATCATATCATATAAATATATAAAGCCATCTCACGAGGTCGCGGTATTTGGAATCCTCATTGGACGTCTTTTATCGCGCTTATTAAGTGTCATGTCATTTTTTTGGAATATAAATAGAGTTCTACATTGATTATAATACGAATATAGAGTTGGGTTCACAATGACAAAATTAAATATAGTAAATTGATTATAAATTTTAATATATAGTTTGTAAAATTATATTTTTATACCATTTGAATGTATTTTAAAAAGTACTATAATATATGATCTATTTGTACTATATTTAAAATTTTATAATATATAAAAGGAAATAGTGACTATACTAACGTATTAAAGTAACCTACTATAATTGGAATGAGCGATTATTATTAAAATAATCTACTGCAATTGGAATTAGGAATTCAATAGAATTAGGGTTGTTATAAGAGATCCAATTAAAATTAGGGTTATCTACAAAAAATGCATGTTCGAATTTATTACCTTTCTTTTTTTTCAAATGAACTGAAATCATTGAAGTTTTTGTATTTGTCTTAGGTCTTATTCCTATTACTTTGGTTGGATTATTTGTAATAGCATATTTACATTTCAGACGTGGTGATTACTTAGATCTTTGATTAATTTACCACTCTTTTTTTTTATTGATCCATTGCTTCTCTAATCCGCAGCAGTCAACTTTGCACATTGAGTTTTCTTATATTTTATTTCAACTTAATGTGTTGAACTACATATTATAGATTTTTAGCGGTCAGCTTTACCCATTGAGTACTTCCCCAAGGTACGGTTTCTAATAAATATACTCCCCATATTTTCTTTCCCTTTGATAACAAGCAAATGATTCATCAGTCGTCTCCTCCAAACATGAATGTTGGATAAGACGGGACATGATCAGCATATTAAAAAGAGGGTTAATATTGTTAATCATGTTGGTCAACGTATTGAAGGAGATGGGGAGTGGAACGATACAATGCCGGATGCATCTCTATGGGACAATGTAACATAGCTACTTCAACTATTAGTCACAATATAATAGTACTATTTTGTGAAGTCTGCGAGCTTTATTATTATGGACAAATAACTGGACCCTAATGGCAGATGATGTCTTATACATTCAAAGAATGTTGTAAATGCTCCTTGAAAAACAAAAAGGCATTCATCTTAAGACAAATTCTGCTATCCTTTTGGTTTTTTTTACTTGCAGACGTTGTTTAGAATTACATGGAAAAAGAAACTATAAATGTAGCATTGTTATATATCTAAAAGTTTACGCACAAATTCAATCAGTAGAACAGTAGCCAAAAATAAAACCTAAAAACAATCAAAACTAATATACATTGAAAGGAAAAACTACCTGATACAACGATTTTATTCAGAAAACTAACTTTTAAATATTATTTTTCAAAAAACTACCTTATACAACACTTTTTTCAAAATACTAACAATTGACCGCTATATGAGAGTTTATTGCTACTTACTGCTGACAACCTAGGGCTCCAACTATTTAAGGGTTAACGTCACAAAAAAAGTCAAATAGTAGTATACTGAAAACATTATGTTAAATAAGGAAGTTTTTTGGAAATAAAATTAATAAGGTAGTTTTTTGAAAAATATATGTTACAAAGGGTGGTTTTATGAAATTTTCCTAACTTAAAAAGATCTCGCCAATATTTCATACAACAACGCTACTAATCACTACTTGGAGATCAATAAGTTGATTGGCAAGGAATTTGGGCGCTATGTAGTTGAGAGTTAATATAAAATCAACATCCTTCGATGATTTTAGGTACAAATTGGAGGTTGAAGACCAATTTTGAGGTTTTATAGAAATAGAGAATTAAGAGAGATAAAGAAAAGTACTTCTATTTCCATTTACCAAGTTCTTATCTTCAATTAGGTCAAACCTCTATACTAAACCAAACAAAATAAAATAAAAAGTGTGTAAGCATCTCACATCTACAATTATTAAAACACTTATGCTGCATATTAATGTTCATAATTCATATTAAATTTTATATAGTGAAGTGAGTTTGACACAGAGATAGTGAATTCATATACAATATACTGAATTTTATTAACGAAAAACATATAGTGAAATAATATGTAATATATGGGAGATTTTATTTTTAATGTTCAAACATGCACGAAGATTTAGGTTGTGTAGTATATCGATGACATGTGATTTAACATGTAATGTTGGTTCTGCATGATAGAGTGAAGTCTGGATCATATAATGAGTTTTTGGATGATATAGTAAGTGTCTAAATGATATAGTGGATTGTTAAAAAATGATATAGTTTCTACATGATATAATATGTTTCTTCTTGACATAAAAATTAGAAACTAACGTCAAAGATAATGAGAAAATCATATTTACTTTTAGTTGTTTTATGTCAGAGAAAAATAAGTGCCAAAAATAGGGGTATAATATTTTAAAACTTCTATCCCTTCTTCAACAAAAATCTGGGCATTTTTCCCGGTTCCCAATACAATACTTGTAACTAATATATAAAGGAGAGTATAAAAGCTAGCTCACGAGGTCGCGACATTTGGCGTCCTTATTAGACGTCATGTCGCGCTCATTAGGTGCCATGTCATTATCTTTGAAAATAACCAGAGTCTCAAATTGAAAAAAAACATATATAAAGCTTAGGATACGAATAAATAGAGGTGGGTTCACACTGAATGCTTAAGTATAGTAAAACAATTATAACTTTTAATGTATAGTTTCGAAAGTTATATTTTTGCACCATTGGAAAGCAATTAAAAATACTTTAAAATAAGATCCATTTATACTATATTTAAATTTTATATTAAAGTAATGTATTAAAAGAAATATCAACTCACAAGATTGCGACATTTGGTGTCTTCATTGGACGTCACATGTCACGCTTATTAAGTGCCATGTTTTGTTTTTTGCTAATTAAGTATGTTGATTGATGAAACATCAATTTTACAACCAAAAACATCGGAAGGAAGAGCAACCAACTAGGTTAGACACCCTTTTAACCCAAAGGACAACAACAAACGAATCTTACAAGGATATCTACAACCTACTCAACCTGATTTACAGGTTTACGATCCTATTATAATCCACACTAGAGACCTTGTTAGGCATGATAGCTAACACACATGCTTTAATGATACACTTGACCTGTTTAACACTTATTTCTATGCTAGGCATACAATGATTCCAATAAACTGAGTTCCTACCACTCCATATGACATAAATCAATGCATTGATACTAGCTAGTATCACATTCTTCTGAAACGTAGAACGTCTAATCTATTGAATTATTTGAAGCAACCTGGGAAGTTATTCTAAAGTATTTTATATAGCAACCCAGCTCTTAATCAGTGTTAAGCAAGTAGCACTAGATCGATATCCAAAGAACAAGTGTTGATGAGTTTTCATAGCTTTATCATAGATCAAACAGTGATCATTTGCACTAATTCCATATATTCCAAGGTTAACTGTTGTCTATAATCTTTCTTGTATTGCTAACCATGATATAAATCGATGCTTAGGCATACATAGCCTATTCAAAACCACACAATCCCATGTTACATCAGAGAATTCACCATATAATCTCGCATAGACTAGCTTGACACAGTATGACTGCATTGTCTTAGGTCCTCTTGTGATAAAACTTGCTTTAATTGTTCTTTAACACTTCATATCTTCCTCCAATACCAACTAGCACCTATGTTTGGTGCATAATCCCACCAAGGGGAATCCTTCCGATACACAGAATTAATTCATTTAAGCCAGACACTATATTGCTTTGTTTAGACAACCCAAACATACTTACCTAGGATTGCAATATTCCCAAATAATACATTTTTAAATCCTAGCCCACATGCTGATTTAGTTTACACAAGTTTTCCCGGACTACTGCACCAGGTTTCTGTAATTAATACTAACCAGTCCACAAGAAAGCTTTACAGGTTTTGCAGATTTCTTGCAACACTTTCTTTGGCAGTACAAAAACCTAGGACCAATACATATGCAAACTGAGTAGGACACAGTTGATTAGTTGGATCCTTGTTGTATATGATAAGTTCCTTGAATTCCACACCCTAATTTTGCTTGTCATCTTTTCTATGAGCACTTTACACTCAACTGCAAAGATATTCTGGAAAAAAATGGGCACTCCCAAATATTTGAATGGGAGACTCTGTTGTACGAAACCTGACACCTCAGCTGCCCTTTACTTGTCCATGGGATCCATGCTACATGTGTGAGTAGCAGATTTATTAACATTAGCTTTTAATACTGAAGTTTATGAGAACAATATAATGGATCTAAGTAACAAGTAGATGGATACAAAGTCACTTTTGCAGTACACTATGAGATCATTTGCAAAGCAGATGTGTGGTAATCTTGTCTCCTTACACCACTACTACAAAAAAGGCCAAAGAGATCATATATAGGAGATTTGTTATGGTTACTAACACATTTCTTACACTTAGTAAACCATTGATTAGCGAAAATCAGTCTCTTAGGTTTAACTATTTGACTTATTGAAAAAATTATTCTGAGATTGGAGGCCGTTTCTCAACAAAAATGGTTTCCTTGAAATATGTTCATTTTTTCCATTAAAAAAAAGAAAAAAAAACACAATACTACTTAGGAGACTACTCTATAACGTGATTTTAGAAGTTACTTTTTTTCTCAATCCCACCACTTGTTGTGATGCCGCCACCAATAAAACCTCAAATCTCAATCCAATTCCCAATCGAAAAATGTTAATTTGCCTTTCCCAATTGGTAAATATTCCTGTTAACTGATTCACCATTCGCAATCTCAATCCAGTTTCATCGTCAGCGACCAGTAGCTTTTTGTCCTTTTTTCGCTTGCTTTTGGTGTAGATTGGGTTTTTTTAAATATCTTTTTTTTTTGGTAAAAATGTAAGTTGTATTACCAAAACCCAATAAGCACCAACAAAAACAATCATTCTAGCTTACTCAGTACAGTACACTGAAAAGCTCAAACACTCTAAGGATTATACATTTCCTTCTATAACAATATTAGATAGCCAGTTCCTATCTTCCCTAGTCCACTTCAGAGTTACACAACTCTGCAATATGTGCCTAATCTCAAGCTTAATTTCTTTCACAATGATTTCTGGATTTCTTACAGCATTATTCCAAAAAGCATGGTTCCTGTACATCCATAGGTGATATACCATAGCAGTCAATACTGCATAGTATGCCTTCTGTCTATTTCTTGATCTGCATTGTCTTCCCCAGTTCTTCCAAGAAGTGTAAATTGTTTCCTGATTTCCCATTCTGATTCCCATCCATTGCATGATGTTTCCACACACTATTTTGCTCCAGTGACAGTTGAAGAATAAATGATTACTTGTTTCAGCTTCAGAGTAGCATAACACACATCTATCATCTGACACAACTCCAGCAGCTTTCAATCTTTCTCGTGTTTTCAGCTTACCTAGCATCAACATCCAAGCAATGAATGAATGCTTTGGCACATTATAGTTGTTCCATACCTAATGATACCAATCCACCTTCATAAGAGGGCCTTTAAGCCAATTGTATCCTTCTTTCACAATGTAAGGCTTCACTGAATTAAGCCATTTATTTTACTGATATGCATTCTTGAACACCTCCTTCATTTTACAAATTGCCTTCCACACCCAACTTGCTGATTTAGGAGCTTCATACTCCCACCAATTGGTCTGTTTTAGGTACACATTATGCACCCATTTGATCCATAACACATCTTCCTTTTGGGAAACTTGCCATATATACTTCCCAATAGCTGCATTGTTCCAATTAAAGCAATCCAACAGCCCTATACCTCCATACATTTTTGGTCTACAAACCCATTCCCATGCTACAGGGAAACTCTTATTCAGGATCACTTTACCTTCCCACAAGAAGGCTCTACAAATTTGAACAATTTTTTTCAGTACACTTTTGGGCATTAAGAAGACTTTGTGCCCAATAAGTGTGGATGCTCATGAGCACTGAGTGAACCAACACTGATCTTCCTGCATATGACAAGTGTCTTGAGCTCCAACACACCACTCTATGTAATACTCTGTCAACTAGCATGTCACAGTCTGCCACAGCTATCCTTTTAGCTATTATAGGAACTCCTAGATATCTAAAGGGAAAGTGTCCTTTAGAATATCCAGTAAGTTGTTGAATTCTCACTTGAATCTCCTCTTTGACATTCCCATAGTAAATAGCTGTCTTTGCAGGGTTTGCTTGTAGTCCAGAAACCTGAGCAAAAGCCCTTAAAGCCCTTACCATTAACACCACTGATTGGACTGTGCCCCTGCTGAACAACATTAGATCATCAGCAAATATTAAATGTGTAATACTGAGCTCCTTGCATCTATGATGATACTCAAACCTTTCCTTCTTGCTCATTTTACTCAGTAGTCTTGTGAGGTACTCCATTACTATCACAAACAACAGGGGAGAGATGGGGTCTCCCTGTCTCAACCCTCTTCTCCCTTTAAAGAAGCCACAAGTTTCACCATTTATACATAAAGTATAACTAGGACTAGTCATACATTCCATTACCCACTTGATGAATTTTCCTGGAAAGTGGAGACCTTTCAGTAAATCCCCAATAAATTCCCAACTCAGGGAATCCTATGCCTTCCTTAAGTCTATCTTGAATGTACATCTAAGAGGCTGAGATTTCCTTTTATAGTGCTTCAACATGTCTTGGCAAATTAAAATGTTATGCATAATCCTCCTATTTGCCACAAAAGCACTTTGAACTTCAGCAATGAGGCTTGGAAGTACTACTGCAAGCCTTGTGCACATCAATTTAGTAATAATCTTATATAGTACATTGCAGCATGCTATAGGTCTAAATTGTGTGACATCTGTAGGCTGCTCTATCTTTGGAATCAAGCAAATATTGGTGGCATTAATCTGCTTTAGAAGTTTACCTGAGTGAAAGAACTCCTTCACTGCTGCACATATGTCCTGGCCCACACAAGGCCATGCCTTTTTATAGAAGTAACTGTTGTACCCATCTGGCCCAGGTGCCTTGTTGTCCTCAATCTCCCAAAGTGCTGCTTTAATATCAGCATCAGTAAATTCTGCACACAATTCAATCTGCTGATCCCTACTTAGCACCTTGCCTTCTTGAATAATTATCTGACTTACATGCCCTTTCATCTCATGAGTTGAGCCCAACAATTCCTTGTAGTATTCAATAAATGCTTCTTCAATGCCCTTCCTATCCTCTCTCATATTCCCTTGCTTGTCTTTTATCCTATAAATATGATTCTGCAATCTTCTCTTCTTAATGCATGCATGAAAGTACTTAGTGTTCATATCACCTTTATTGAGCCAATCCTGCTTAGCCTTTTGCTTGAGGAAGCTACTTTTGGCTCTGTACAAATCAAAGTATCTTATCCTGGCTTCATTCTCAAGCTGTTGATTTCGCTCATTTGTAGGATCATTATGTAATGCCTCCTGTAGTGTCAGCATTTGTTCTTTAGCCTCATCAGCAGCAACTTCTATATTAGAAAATCTCACCCTATTCAACTCTTTTAGAACCCCTTTCAGCTTCTTGACAATTACAAACATAAGCACTCCATCTATACCCTCTCTCCACACTTCCTGTATCTTGTCCATAAATTCCTCAGCATGAGTCCACATGTTGAAAAACCTGAAGGCTTTTGGTTTGTGGCATTCATCTTTTTCAAAGCTTATCACACAAGGGCTGTGATCAAAAATACATTCAGGCAAAAATTTTACAATAGCATTTCTGAAAACCTCATCCCATTCATCATTTGCTATCACCCTATCAATTCTGGAGTAGACTCTATCTCCTCCTTCCTGCTTATTGCTCCAGGTAAACTTAGCCCCAGTGGTTTTGTGCTCATTCAACCCACTCCCTCTCATACAATTTCTAAATCCTTCAACTTCACTCAAAGTAACAGGAGACCCTATTCTCTCATTCAAGTGTAACACATTATTAAAATCTCCCCCAACCATCCATGCACCTCTCACCTGAGTACTAACCCTCTGTAATTCTATCCACAAATCCTCTCTATCAGATGCTTCATTCATTCCATATAAAAATGTAACATAGAACTTCCTTCCTGTAGCTCTATGCTCCACCCTATAGTGAATAAATTGAGTGTGACACTCAATTATGTTCACTTGAAACATCTGTGGTAGCCATATAACCCAAATTCTACCTCCTCTATGATTACTATAATTAGTTACCACACTCCACCCATCACATACACTGTTAAAGATTTTAGGAAAATTACTACACTTCACTCTTGTTTCCAATATGCCACACAGCCCTATTTTATTACTCTTCAAAAACCACCTCACTTCTGGGTGTTTCACAGGGCTATTAAGCCCCCTTATATTCCAAAAACCTATCTTATCCATTAGGGATGATCTCTCCACCTCCTTCAGCTTCTAAACTCACTATTTTCTCCATTCTATTAACTTGTTCCACTCTTTCTTCCACCTCTGGTACTTCATTTTCTTATGCGATTTCCTCCCTACTCTCCTCTACTATAGTCTCCAGTGTATGACTCTTACTCTGCATTTGAACAGTTATCTGTGTGTCCCCCTGCACTCCTTGACCCTTTCCACCTTATTCAGGGTTAGCTGCCTTTGGAACCCAAATTTTCTTCGGTTTTTGGTTCCTTTGAGCCACTTCCAGTTTCTTCTGTCTACATTCCACCATAGTGTGGCCTATTCCTTTACAGTCTGCACACATGATTGGTTTACATTCATATAGTATTTGTTGCATCACCACAATACCCTTCTCATTCATGTATGCCACCTCTTTAGGGAATTCTTGATCCATCCTCACTTCCACTAGCACTCGAGCATACTCAAGAATGTCCTTCTGAGCAGTTGCTCTATCATATTTGATAGGCTTACCTATCTTACTTTCTAGCTTGTGCAGTGTTGTTGGTCCCCAGTATTTCAAGGCTAAATTAGGCATTCTTATCCATGTGGGAACCACTTTCACATCTTCCTTTCTAAGATCTACATCTGGTGCCCAATGCTTCATGAAAACTGGTTTCCTGTAAAACAATAAAGGTCCAGCCTCCATTGCTTTAGTTTTATTATCCTCTGAATGGAATCGAACCACAAACACACCATTTTCCAGCATCGCCACCTTATCCACTCCATACTTTCCCCATATTCTTCTTATGAAGCCATCAATAATCCTAAAAGGGGGTTTCACTCCCAATATGTAACAAATCAGCGCAGATTTGCAGTAATCCACCTCTGGTTTAATGTCCTCTTCAGTTATTCTAATCATCTCATCTTCACTATTGCTACTCAAATCCACATTTCCTGTGTTCAGATTTATCCCCCCTTCATTTCTATTTTCAAACAGAGATTTCCATTGATGAGAGTTACCTGGGTTACTAGCCAGCTGTTGCATAGGGTGAGGTGAAGGGTTGACACCACTACTTCCGCCTTGTCGTAATGGAGTACGAACTGATTCAACCCATTCTGCCAACGTATTTCTCCTTGCTTCAAAGTTCTCATGATCTTGCTTCGATGCCTTCATCTCTACGGAAGCATGACAATCAGTATCATCTTCCTCCGTTGTCCAACTTAAAGCTGAAATGTCCTGCAGTTCATTCACATTCTTGTGTTTCCTTGCATCTCCTGATTGAGGGAAACACATAACCTTTTCCTTCTGAGCTTGTGATACCTTATTTTTACCATGTCCCTTCTTGCTATTATTACCCTTCTTTGAACCTTTCGCCATGGTTCAGCAGCTGCTGAGGTTCAATGGAATAGTAACAATCAGCAAATTTCAAAAACCTAGAGAGAGGAGAGAGTTTCTCTCTCTAGACGTCATTTAAATCCACTAGTTGTTTTTTTTTTAAATATCAAAAGGAGCCCAACACAATTTATTTCTTCTACCTCCTCTCATCACTCTCTAAATGATATAGTAGGTTCTTCAAAAATGATATAGTTTCTACATGATATAGTATGTTTCTTCATGACATATAAATTAGAAACGAACGTCAAAGATAATGATAAAATAATATTATAACTTTTAGTTGTTTTATGTCAGACAAAAATAACGTCCAAAAATAGGGTGTAAATATTTAAAAAATTCTACCTCTTCTTGCAGAAAAATCTCGGGCATTTTCCCATGTCCCAATATAATACTAGTAACGAATATATAAAGCAAAGTATAAAAGCCAACTCATGAGGTTGTGATATTTGTCGTCCTTATTAGACGTCATTTGTCGCGCTCATTAGGTGCCATATCATTATCTTTGAAGATAAGAAGAAATATAGTTGGGTTCACACTAAAATACTTATGTATAGTAAAGCAATTATAACTTTTAATATATAGTTTCGAAAATTATATTTTTGTACCATTGGAAAGTATTTAAAAAATACTTTAAAACAGATTCATCTATACTATATTTAAATTTATACTAAAGTAACGTATTAAAAGAAATATCTCATAAGATTATAACATTTGGCGTCTTGATTGGCCGCCACATGTTCACACTTATTAAGTGCCATGTTATTTTTTTTTGCTAATTAAGTATTTTGATTCATGAAACTTCAATTTTACAACTAGGTTAGACACCCTTTTAACCCAAAGGACAATGGCGTACGAATGTCACAAGGATATCTACAACCTACGTAACTTGATTACAGGTTTACAAACCAATTATAATCCATTCTAGAGACCTTCTTAGGCATGATAGCTAACGCACGTGCTCAAATGATACACTTGACCTGTTTCACACTTAACTCTACGCTAGGCATTCAATGATTCTAATAAATTGAGTTCCTACCACTCCAAATGACATAAATCGATGCATTGATACTAGCTAATATCAAATTCTTCTGAAACTTAGAACGTCTATTCTCTTGAATTCTTCGAAGCAACATGGGCAGTTCTTCTGAAGTGTTGTATATAGCAAGCCAGTTCTTAATCAATATTAAACAAGCAACACTAAATCAACATTCAATGAACAAGTGTTGATGAGTTTCAACACCTCCATGATAGATCAAACAGTGATCACTTTCACTAATCTCTATTATATAAGCCAAGGGAGGAGGTGTGGTGTCCTCTTTTGAAGTGACTAAAATACCCTTAATGATCTAATTAATAGAATGAAAAAAATTACAAAAGCAAATCATTTAAAAATTCTCATTCCAACTTGCCATTTAAACAAGTTTAAAATGGTATATGCATCAAATACTTCAATCAAAAATTAAATGGACAAAATATTTATACCTTATAAAAAAAGATGGCATACATAACGTGCACATGAAAAGTCTGAACATTCACTAGCTTTGATACTCTTTAATTCAGTTAAACCAACTCATTATTTTTGTTCTTTATGTTCAATATTCTTTCACAAAAAATTAATGTTAACAATAACTCACAATCTTTTTATTTTTTTACATTAGCGAATTGATATATCTAAATTCATCTAACTGTTGAATTTTTCGCATTTAAGTTTAATCATAAATAAAGTACGAATGGAGTATCTAATAGACTAACAAATTTTGAAATTAACGCACGCATCGCGTGCATATGAAGGCTAGTTCCATATATTGCAAGGTTAGATGTTGTCTGTAGTCTTTTCTGTATTGCTGACCATGATATAAATCGATGCTTAGGCATACCTAGCCTATTCCAAAACACACTATCCCATGTGACATCAGAGAATTCACCATATAATCTCTCATAGACTAGCTTGACGAAGTATCATGATTGCATTTGTCTTAGGTCCTCTTGTGATAAAACCTGCGTCAATTGTTCTTTGACACTGCATATCTTCTTCCCATACCAACTAGCACCAGTGTTAGGTGCATAATCCCACCAAGGGGCATCCTTCAGATACACAAAATTAATCCATTTAAGCCAGACACTATCTTGCTTTGTTGAGACAGCCCAAACATACTTACAAATGAATGCAATATTCCAAAGTAATACATTCTGAATCCTAGTCCACCTGATGACTTTGGTTTATAGAAGTTTCCTAGGCTACTACGCCAGGTTTCCGTGAATAATACTAATCATTCAACAAGAAAGCTCTACAGATTTTGCAGATTTCTTGCAACACTTTCTTTGGCAGTACAAAAACCTGGGCCCAATACATATGCACACTGAGTAGGACAGAGTTGATTAGTTGGAGCCTTAATGTATATGATAAGTTCCTTGAACTCCACACCCTAATTCTGCTTGTCGTATTTTCTATGAGTACTTCACAATCAACAACAAAGATTTTCTTTGAATAAATGGGCACTCTCAAATATTTAAATGGAATACTTTGTTGTACAAAACCTGACACCGAAGCTTCCATTTCCTTGTCTATGGGATCCATGCCACATGTGTAGATAGCAGATTTATTAACATTGGCTTATAATCCTCAAGTTTCTGGGAACAGTTTAAAAGGATCTAAGTGACAAGTATATGGATACCAAGTCACCTTTGCAGCATAATATAAGATCATCTGCAAAGCAGATGTGTGTCAATCTCGTCTCCTTACACCTAATATGATACTTAAATTGTTACATGCATCTCACCCAATTTTGTCAATATCCTTGACAAATACTCCATGCATAGTACAAAGAGTAATGGTGACATGGGGTCACCTGGCTTCAATCCCCTTCATGACTTAAAGAAACCTCTCATTGTGCCATTTAACATGATTGAAAACATAAGTGTAGTAACACAACACATCACCAAATCTCTAAAGGAATAAGGAAAGCCTAAAGCAGTGAGAATTTCTCTCAAGATAATGTTGAACCAGGTCTTAAAGCACCATTCTGGTATGAACTATATATCTCCCATAAAGAAAGCCACTTCGCTTCTCCATGACCAGCTTAGGCATAACTTGTCTCAGCCTCCCACATATAACTTCTGTAATGCACTTATAAAGTGTATTACAACAAGCTATAGGCCTGAACTCAGTAACATTATGCGGACATTTAGTCTTAGAATTAGGGATTAGAGTTAATGGCAACCTAATGTTCGTTAGAAAAAGTGTGTTTGGTGAACATTTTCGAATACCTAGGGGTACATGGTGAATATCTGAAACATTGGGGGTATATGGTGAATGTTTCAATTTATCAGGGGTATTTGTTGAAAAAACCGTTAAAACTATTAGATAAGTCCATTAAGGGTCTGTTTTGTTCAACTTGTTTTGTCTTATCTTATCTTATCTTATCTTACCTTATCTTATTTTTTTTTCTGAAATGCGTGCAGATAAGTTAATAGAACATCTTATCTTATCTTATATTATCTTATCTTATAAGATCTTATATAAGTTAAAATAAGTTGAACAGAATGGAGCCTAAGCCTAAGAAGTTAAAGCAAGAAATGGAACTAAATACTTTAACTTAAACAAATAAGATCTTAAGCCCAACACTTATGTTTAATTAATTAATTAAAGTAGCATGATCTAATTAAATACGAAATTAATTTAGTTTCTATAAAACTTAGCCCATTTAATTAACTAAGTGATTTTACTAACATTAAACAGATCAAATTAAGGCCCAAAACTCAACCTTATCTAACAATGTTAAATTGGGATTGAGTAAAAAACAAAAAGTCAGAATCTAAAACAAACAGGTAGGTTTATACCTCTGCTCCCAAAAACAGCGAAGAATAGGACATCAGGAAGCTCGGAGCTCCGGCAAATGGCAAAGCACCAGGTTTAGTGGTGCGGCAGCAGTCCAATGTCATTCATTGATGTTGGGTTCCGGTGCATCTGGCACAGTGGCGGAGCCAGGATTTCAAAATCGAGGGGTCACAAAAAATTGTCGAAGATCGGGTTGTTTTCCCGTTGCCTTTGATTTTTTTGATCTAGGTGTATCACTCATCGTTTCCTATATTCATTATTTAATCAAATTAACACATATGAAATTATGAACTAACTATTAAATTATATGAAAATCAATCCATAAATTACCATCATAAAGAAACTAAATCATCATAGAAAATTATACTGTAAATTAATTAACACTACCTAATTTATAAAAATTTACATCTCACAATTTCAACATTCACAAAAAACATAAACAACAAACTAACTAAATGCATCAATCACTTATCACACATTACAAATTCTAAAATTCACACATATATGCAAATATTACAATTAATATCAACCAAATAAGATTTTAAATATAAAATTTAGGAATTAGAAAATAAATAATGTAAAAGAAGTAAAATTTGAATTCTATAAATAGTTTTACAAAAACTAAATACCTGACGGGCGGCTGACTGACGAGCAGGCTGCGGGCGCTGCTGATCGGAGGAGGCTGCGGTGCCGACTGCCGGTGCGGCGGTTCCGGTGCTGCGGTGCCTGATTGCCTGAAATATTGACTGGGCAGTTGGGCACTGTGGCAGTGGGCTGGGCTGCTGGGCAACAATGAGAGGGTGAGTAAAAAAAAATTAAGCGTGTGAATTGGAAAGGAAGGAGGGAGAAATTGATAGTTTTTAAAATTAAATGATTGTTAATAATTTTAATTTAATTTAAAACTTGATAAGAATTGGGAGTTGGGAAAGTGGGGACCATTCTCATTAATTATTAATATATGCTAGTGCCAAGTGGCCAAGTGGGCCAAAAAGAAAAATCACAAAAATCATTAATATAGGCATATAGCCGTTTAAATGCTGCTTTCCTTTTTCTTTCTTTTTTTATGAAAAATCTTTAATTTTGATTTGCGGGGTCACGTGACCCCACGTGACCCATGCTGCCTCCGCCTTTGATCTGGCAGCAACGTGATGGCGCGAAAGCAACACGAGGCAGAGGTGGCAGAGTAAGAGAGAGGAAAGAAGATAGGGGTAGCAGTGAGGCTACGACTTTGCTCCGGTGTGTCTGTCCAGTCGTTTGGTGGCGGAAGGGTTGGCACTCGTCGGTCCTCGGTGAAGCAGCAAGGTACATCATCGAATAAGAGATTCAAGCTAAGGAAGAACGAGGTGGAGAACAACGAGGGGCGTTAGTTGACCTGAAGTTATGTTTTATTAGGTGATACGACTTTAGTCTGTCAGTGCAACCTGTTAAGTTAGATGATAGTTTGACTTACGGAGAAAGGCCTGTAAAAATTCTTGATAGTAAAGTTATAAGTTCTCATACGAGGGATGTAAGATAAGTCAAAGTATTATGGTCAAACCATCATACTGAATAAGCAATAGGGCAAGCTGAAGCGGATATGCGCAAGAAATATCCAGCGTTGTTTTTCGAGGTTAGTTGTCGAGTTACAGAGTCGTAACTTCTTTTAAGAGAGGTAGAATGCAATAAAGTTTTGCGCTTTTACCATATTTATTGCATTTCAACATATTTTTGAGTCATTAAATGCATTTTAGACATGAGAACTTGAGTTAGAAACTATAATTTTGGATTTTAATCTGTTTTTGGAAAGTGATTATGACTTTTCGTCTTAAATTTGGAAGTCCAAACTTCTTTTAAGGGGTATACTGTAATACCCCATATTTTTGAGTATTTATTCAACTAATTTAAATATTTATTTTCTAAAATAAATATTTTAAGCAAAGGGTACTTTAGTAACTTAACTCGTTTTTAAATTATTTTGGCTGGAGATGACGCCAAATTTGTTAAACTTTTGGTTTTAAATCCTAGTCAAAATTTTATTAAATAAGTTATTGAAAAAAAAAAAACACAAAATATTGTTTGAGCCATTTCCTAAAACTTTCAAATTTATGATGGAGGTTACAAATCTTGGTTTAATCTCCTAATTTATGTTGAAGGTTACAAACTATTCAATTTAGGAAAGTAAGTACTATCTCTTGTACTCCTACAAGTACCCCATATTTAAAGCCATCATTTCACACAAAAACTTTGAATAATCCATAATTTCTTGCTTCAAGGTTCTTCCTTATTTTCTTATCTATTTCTAGTTTTATATTTCTTATTTAAGTTCTACTTTTCTTTGGTTAAGGGAAAAGATATCCATGTTTGGTACTCAAAATAAATATTATGCTCATGATAGGTTATTCATGTTTAAATTCATGTGATAAGTTACTTATTTGATTTTTATTAGTTGGTTAGTAGATCGTTTAAGATTAATACTAATTGGAGATACTAGTGTACTCTTTGTGCAAGAACAAGGTATGTTATGTAGCTATATCGTTTGAAATGTAGTTTTATGTGATAAAGTTGTTTATGAATTTAATGTTTTGATTGGATTTAGAAATTTGGTTTATTTAAAGTGGTAACGACATGTTATTATTCACTCTAAGGAATGATTTTATCAATATTTTTGCACCAAATTTTTGTTGTCCTTTTTGAAAAATTAAATCATTTTAACAAGGAAAGGTTTGATTGGTTTTTATGAACTTTTGATGTTCGAAAAAGTTATTTATGAGAAAAGGAGATTTATTCAGGACTTACAAGTCATACTATTACTATTACCGTTTCATTAACATCAAGAAGGGTTTATTCATGACTTACAAAGCATAATATTATAATTAGACCTTGATTAACATCCAGATAGGTTTATGTTTTAAAGTCCACTTGTTGCCAATTATTGCTACCCTTTGATATATATACGTGACGGGATAACTACCTTTGGGGGTGTGTGCACACTTAGGAATGGGAAGGAGAGAGAAGAAGAGAAATTCTTTTCAATATTATTTTTAATCCAAGTTATTTGGAAAGAGTTTGTTCTTAAAAGTTACTGTTGAAGTAATAGTTAAAGTGTTTGGAAAAAGTTTAATCTTGAATTATTAGTGATGGAGTTTTCGAAATGTAAATTGTCATGAAATAATAAATGTGTTACATATCTAGTACATATCGTACTCAGTTTTATACTGACGCGTATTTTCTTTTTCCTTTTTGGCTTTGCATTATATAACTTTTAGTAATCAGTTATGTAGGTGAATTTTTTATGTGCATGGGAGCATACTAGGAAGGAGATCTTCACCTAGATTAGGGTATTTTATTTATTTTGAGTACTAAGACAAATATTTACTTTTATCAATAAAGAAATTTATTATTTTTGGTTCAAGTCCTCCGCTGCAAGTTATTTAGTTAGTCACGTGATGGTAATACTCCTAAATTACTCAAATATATGTACTAAATTATTTATTTAAAAGTGAGTAATTTAAGGGTGTTATATTGACAATGACGAGGACACCGTAGGGGGCTGGGGGCAAGGATTCCTACCCTCCCTTTCTTTTTCTCTCACTACACTCATTTCCCTAGATTTGTATTGGGTATTTACTTTGTCACAATTGCATCATAATTTGCAGATAAGGTTGTGTGTTCACTAGAATCTTCATAATGTAAACTTTAAGTAGGGTGGTATTTCAAATTATATTAGGATAATTTAGGTGCAAAGTTATTACTGGTAACAAAAAAAGTAATCAAGGTTTCTTTTTTCTTTTGAAATTAAAAGTCATGTATTTGTTTGAAGTCATACGACACAAAACATATCAAATTGAAATAAACATAATTCTAATATAACAAAATAATGATCGTTGAATTGATCTAGAACTGAAGAAAACCCTAGTCTTTCTAGCTCATCGCCATCTGATGTAGCCTTTTGTGAGGGATCTGTCGAACTTATGTAATTTTGAGGTAGAATTGAGTTTAATTCAAATGATTGTGAATGAAGAATTGGCATTTGTTATAGCCCCACACTTTCGATCAACAAAATAATTTTAAGCTTAAGATTATTGATCTTGGATTTATACCCAAACACACAAAAGTATTTAACAAACAAAACCACCCAAGCTAGTCTTTTATGATTAATGGTTCTCTTATGGGGTTTTTTTCAAAGGAAAAAGGGGTCTTAGACAAGAAGACCCCTTATCTCTTTTGTTGTTTTTTATTTTTATGAACCACTTTAGTAGAACCATGAGAAGAGTTGGTGAAAGAGTGCATTTCATTTCCATCCTAGATACACTGGAGTTAAGTTAAATAATTTGTGTTTTGCAGATGACATAATTATGTGTATTAGGGGTGAGTACAACTCTTTATTGTGTTTACTTCAAGGTTTTGAACATTTATCTGAGGTTTCTGGGTTAGATGTTAACAAGCAAAAAACTCATATTTACACATCTGGAATGAGTAACCAGGAGGTGCAGAGACTTCTTGAGCTCTTTGGTTTTAGCCTGGGTAAGTTCCCTTTCAAGTATCTAGAGGTTCCATATCTACTATAAGAAGATTTCTGCAAAAGATTATGCTGGCTTGGTGGAGAAAATGACTTCTGAAATCAGATGTTAGAGCACTAGTAGAAAAAACCTCAAATGCTCCAGTTTTGTAGGCCACAAATGCTCCGTATTTGACGCGTAGCAAACGTCGCCCGAGCATTTGAGACTTTTACAAATGCTCCGGTTTTATCTTAAAAACCGGAGCATTTGTGTTACAAATGCTCCGGTTTTAAAGATAAAACCGGAGCATTTGAGCCCCTAAAAATTGGGAAAAAAAAAAAATTGGCTTTTTTATCCTGAATTGATTGACAATCATTTACAAGTAGATAAAAGTTTCATTTCTGATATTTTTGTTCATAAATACAAGATATAGTACAAATAAATAACAATTAACACCAACGATGATGACGACGATGATGATGATAATATGAATCTTCTTTGGAATATCCCAACGAGTTGATCCGCTCCCTTGGGATGAGTTGAAAAGGTGATGCAGCTGGTGCAAGTGAGGCAGGCCTTCTGGAGCCATGCATGGTAGGATCTATGACAAGAAATAGTATAAAGGTTATTTGCACAAAGTTCATAGTCAATAAACTCACTCCCAAATCAGCACCTGCTGATGCTAGTAAAAGACTATCGCAATGAATTATACCTTGGCTAAAAGAATGACTCATATGAGGAAAAGAAGTGAATGTACTTCTAGGAGGTGCTGCAACAGGATAACCATGTCTTTCATCGCTGAAGCCAAGGGTAACTGCAGGAGATACAACATAACCTACAGCATGCCCTCTTCCATCTATAGCCACATTTGATCATTGAACATTAGTTACCAAAAATATACACAAAATAAAGTGCATTTATCAAAATAAGCTAGAAGGAAGGGAGAAAGTAATGCTAAGGAATTCTATTAAGTACATTATATGATCCCATTAGGCTAAGGAACTCTATTAATTATTTAACTAGTCATATCCATAAAATAGTGCAGCAGATACCAAAAAAAGATCTGCCATAGGAAACATGCACATAAATTTGATATAAGAATCCGAAGTTCTTAATGAAAACTAAAGTAAAGACACAATGTACACTACATTAATAGTAGTGGACCATATAAAAGAAATAATCTTACGTTGAAAGTTGAAATAAAAGAAAGAAGGTCCAATTGGAACAATAAGCCATTGTTTGTGGAGCTTCTTTTTTCTTTTTCTTGGATAAAGCTATATGTGGGACTACATAATATTTTATAAATTGAGACAATTCACAAAAACCCAATAATCTACCCTTACTTAGTCATTTACTCACCTAACAAGGAAATACTCACATTAAATTGTCTATTATATCTACTGGGTATATACCCAAAATCAGGAAGAACTTATAGAAACTCAGCTCAACATGACAATATACTCTCCTCCAAAAAAAAAAAAGCATAATTTTTTTTTTGGAAACCAAAAGGAAAAAAAAGTGAACCGACAGTTTATCAGCCAGATTCTTAATACCAAATACCTAATCATCTTGCAATAATTTAACCTAGAATGACACAGCTATAAATCATATATCTTTTTCCAAAGAAACTACTAAAATTTCCACACACACACACAAAAAAAAAAATCCAGAAAAAATAAGAAAGAATTAAGTGAGGAAAAAGCAATGAGAATGCAGTTTTGTGGAAGGACAAAATTGGGTTTTAGGTGGAAAGCACTCCTTAAAAATGCTGGGTTAGGTCATTAAGCTTGAAAATTTTCTCAAAAACATACAAGATTTAACTGCTTTAGGAATTCAATGTATAACAAAACTACAATATAGTAGTTAGTAGAAATCTTAGAAGTGGCCAAATTATCAAGAATAGACCATAAGTTTGGACAAAAATAATGGTGTGAGTGTTTCCCAATCTCACTTCCATCAGGGGGTTTCCATTAATGCTCAGGTGTGAGAAATCTGACTATCCATGTTTGTGTTCTTAGCTTGATTCTCAAAGACTATTTTAGTTAATTGCAATGATAATCCTAGCATTAAATCATTCAGTTCAGCTATGGATTTAACATTTCGTCAATGTTTAAAGTATTATATACCAGTGGAATTGAAGCATGTCCAAGCACTCAACATCCAATCTTTTCCGTGAAACATCAATGCTCCCTTCTACAAAACTTCTAATTGAAGCCATGCCGGAAGCCGAGCTACATCCTGTCGAAGAATGTGGGTGGAGGGTCAGCCATATAATTGTTTCACTAAGTATAATGGAACTATAGTTAAAACATTATTAGGAAGCAGAAGATTAGAAAAGTTCTCTTACATGTCGTCTCAATAGTATTGGCAATACTAGCTCTATATAATCTTCAGGAGTTGATTTTCTAGGAACTCGCATAATATATGGAGGCTTTTCCGTAGATCTCATGACTTTGTAATTCCAACATCGCCACAAACTGACATAAACAGTTCAGTTGCTATAATAATCAAGATAATATTTTTAATTACTTTCCAATGGTGCAAAAATATAACTTTCGACACTATACATTAAAAGTTATAATTGCTTTACTATACTTAAGCATTTCAGTGTGAACACAACTCTATTTATACGTATCCTAAGCTTTATATATGTTTTTTTTCAATTTCAGACTCTGGTTATTTTCAAAGATAATGACATGGCACCTAATGAGCGCAACAAATGACGTCTAATAAGGACGCCAAATGTCGCGACCTCGTGAGCTAACTTTTATACTCTCCTTTATATATTAGTTACAAGTATTGTATTGGGAACCGGGAAAATGCCCAAGATTTTTGTTGAAGAAGGGGTAGAAGTTTTAAAATATTATACCCCTATTTTTGGCACTTATTTTTGTCTGACATAAAACAACTAAAAGTTATAATATGATTTTCTCATTATCTTTGACGTTAGTTTCTAATTTATATGTAAAGAAGAAACATATTATATCATGTAGAAACTATATCATTTTTTAACAATCCACTATATCATTTAGACACTCACTATATCATCCAGAAACTCATTATATGATCCAGACTTCACTCTATCATGCAGAACCAACATTACATGTTAAATCACATGTCATCGATATACTACACAACCTAAATCTTCGTGCATGTTTGAACATTAAAAATAAAATCTCCCATATATTACATATTATTTCACTATATGTTTTTCGTTAATAAAATTCAGTATATTGTATATGAATTCACTATCTCTGTGTCAAACTCACTTCACTATATAAAATTTAATATGAATTACGAACATTAATATGCAGCATAAGTGTTTTAATAATTGTAGATGTGAGATGCTTACACGCTTTTGATTTTATTTTGTTTGGTTTAGTATAGAGGTTTGACCTAATTCAAGATAAGAACTTGGTAAATAGAAATAGAAGTACTTTTCTTTCTCTCTCTTAATTCTCTATTTCTATAAAACCTCAAAATTGGTCTTCAACCTCCAATTTGTACCTAAAATCATCGAAGGATCGATGTTGATTTTATATTAACTCTCAACTACATAGCGCCCAGATTCCTTGCCAATCAACTTATTGATCTCCAAGTAGTGATTAGTAGCATTGTTGTATGAAATATTGGTGAGATCTTTTTAAGTTAGGAAAATTTCACAAAACCACCCTTTGTAACATATATTTTTCAAAAAACTACCTTATTAATTTTATTTCCAAAAAACTTCCTTATTTAACATAATGTTTTCAGTATACTACTATTTGACTTTTTTTGTTGACGTTAACCCTTAAATAGTTGCAGCCCTAGGTTGTCAGCAGTAAGTAGCAATAAACTCTCATATAGCGGTCAATTGTTAGTATTTTGAAAAAAGAGTTGTATAAGGTAGTTTTTTGAAAAATAATATTTAAAAGTTAGTTTTTTGAAAAAAATCGTTGTATCAGGTAGTTTTTCCTTTCAATGTATATTAGTTTTGATTGTTTTTAGGTTTTATTTTTGGCTAGTGTTCTACTGATTGAATTTGTGCGTAAACTTTTAGATATATAACAATGCTACATTTATAGTTTCTTTTTCCATGTAATTCTAAACAACGTCTGCAAGTCAAAAAAACAAAAAGGATAGCAGAATCTGTCTTAAGATGAATGCCTTTTTTGTTTTTCAAGGAGCATTTAAAACATTCTTTGAATTTATAAGACATCATCTGCCATTAGGGTCCAGTTATTTGTCCATAATAATAAAGCTCGCAGACTTCACAAAATAGTACTATTATATTGTGACTAATAGCTGAAGTAGCCGTGTTACATTGTCCCATAGAGATGCATCCCGCATTGTATCGTTCCACTCCCCATCTCCTTCAATATGTTGACCAACATGATTAACAATATAAACCCTCTTTTTAATATGCTGATCATGTCCCATCTTATCCAACATTCATGTTTGGAGGAGACGACTGATGAATCATTTGCTTCTTATCAAAGGGAAAGAAAATATGGGGAGTATATTTATTTGAAACCGTACCTTGGGGAAGTACTCAATGAGCAAAGATGACCGCTAAAAATCTATAATATGTAGTTCAACACATTAAGTTGAAATAAAATATAAGAAAACTCAATGTGCAAAGTTGACTGCTGCGGATTAGAGAAGCAAGGGATCAATAAAAAAAAAAGTGATAAATTAATCAAAGATCTAAGTAATCACCACGTCTGAAATGTAAATATGTAATTACAAATAATCCAGCCAAAGTAATAGGAATAAGACCTAAGACAATTCCAAATAGAAAAACTTCAATCATTTCATTTCATTTGAAAAAAAAAAACGTAATAAATTCGAACATGCATTTTTTGTAGATAACCCTAATTTTAATTGGATCTCTTATAACAACCCTAATTCTATTGAATTCCTAATTCCAATTGCAGTATATTATTTTAATAATAATCGCTCATTCCAATTATAGTAGGTTACTTTAATATGTTAGTATAATCACTATTTCCTTTTATATATTATAAAATTTTAAATATAGTATAAATAGATCATATATTATAGTACTTTTTAAAATACATTCCAATGGTATGAAAATTATAATTTTACAAACTATATATTAAAATTTATAATCAATTTACTATATTTAATTTTGTCATTGTGAACCCAACTCTATATTCGTATTTTAATCAATGTAGAACTCTATTTATATTCCAAAAAAATGACATGACACTTAATAAGCGCTATAAAAGACGTCCAATGAGGATTCCAAATATCACGACCTCATGAGATGGCTTTATATATTTATATGATATGATATGATATGTGCATTTGCATAGGTATATTCTAGTGATCTAATAACAAAGTAATTTTATGCAAATTCGATAACTGGTGAAAAAAAAATAAAAAAATTATATGGAATGATTGCGTAAAAAATCCTACCATATAATGTGAGATTCGAAGACTTTTGTCAAGATTTTGAACGTTTTAATCAATAAATTTATAATTGTAACATAATTCTAGATGGAAAATCAAGCTTTTGTTGAAACAAAATTATTAATATAATATTTTTGATTTCTTATATGGAAATAATAAAGGACTTCTAAGGAAACATATCATTAGAATATAATTTACCATAGTCATATAGCTAGAGTAAGATATTTGCATATTGAACGCAATATAAATTGAAAAGCATCCTCATACTGTTAATCTATCAACTAATCTCATAGCAAATATTAGTAAGATAGAAGCTCCGAAAGTTATTTCTAAATAAAAAAAAAAGAGTCTCAAAAGTGTAAACTATGGCCTCGCCAAGTGCTAAACAAGTTTTTCTTGGCTTCCTCCTCATTACTTTGGTCATGATTTCTAGTAAGTTCTTTTATAAGAAATTTCACTATCACTTTTTCGAAACATTTAATATTTAATAGAAGGCTTAGCAACAAAAAAAAAAAATTAGTTGAAGTTTAAGTGTAAATAGCTCCAAGTCAAAATGTAATTATTCTTAAAATATTTTTTTTTCCTAAGATTAAGCTAATTCTTGAATCGGGTAATTTATAGTACTCAGAGTATAAAATTATTTTAGTTTAGAATGAATTGTGAATATTATTCAAATAGGAGTATAATTTAAATTGGTATTTTTCATGTTAATTAATTTATCATCATTCTATCTTCATTATAATTTTGTTATATATTAGTCATATTATAACTTTATGAATTAAACCTCACACAAATATTTCAAGTCTATTATTGTAACCATTCTATGTTACTATAGAGTTTCTCATTCGATTGAATCAATCACTCAAAAATAGCTTCAATATTAGTACAACATGTAATTCTTTTTTCGAGATTAAGTTCCTTTAACACATACTAATATACATAATTTTGAAGCTAGCAACATTAACATGTTTTGGATCGTTTAAAATGTAACAGGTCTGCCTTCAACAGAGGGAGTTGGACCATCACCATTACTCTGCATAGGATCATGCTCAAATCCCTCGGATTGCAATAAACAGTGTACAAGCAAAGGTTATAGCCAAGGTGGTAGTTGTGTTGGCATAGGCGGTAGCGGAATGAGTTGCTGTTGTACACACTGATGGCAAACTTCAACATGCCAACAAATATATGTTCTTTTTGTGTTCTAGTTGAAGGGTATTCATGGTTTTCTTAATAAAATAATTTATTTGTTTCTGAGTTTTAACTAAAATATTATTATATAATATACTAAGATGTTGTTGCACCTTTTCAATTTCATCTTATCACTTTCGTAAATTAGGTGGCAAAAACATGACAATTGATGGAGATCTCTACAAATCGTTTGACTTGATCTCTTTTTTTTTAGTGAAGAAGATAAAATTGTCCAACCAATAAATCAAAAACATGTGAGCAATTAGACCTAAATTAACAAACACATTTTCAGAATTATATGAACATTTAATTGTTAGGAAAAATTTACTATAATAATTCTAACTATTAAGGTTTTGTAATAAATGATCCAAATCAGGAATTATTGCAAAATAATCTCATCCAATGAACTCATTTGAACTTCAAAGATACAAATTATGGTACAAGAAAATTGACCTTACACATCATACATCCACATGTGCTTTGAATGAGTTATTTATGGATATTTATGCCATCAAAATGAACCTTCTACATTAATGGTTCAATTCTTGATGGGAAAGTTTGGAGCATTAGCAGTTAGACCTGGATACCTAATTGACCTTTCTCGAATTTGGCAGAAATTTATAGACCAAATTTTAGGATTGGCACAATGCTAGGTCATAAAATGGGATATTTATATTTTTTTTTACTAAACCCGTGTAAAGTTCGTTCAATCCTTCCCCTTAATGTAAAAATATAACTCATTCAAACCCTAACCAAACACTCTAGCCGTTTTCTCCCCTCTCTCTTTTATTATTTCCCTCTTCAAGGTAAATCGTACTTAGGGATACCTTGGATACACTATTCCAGTACCCCTTAAAGTAGGAAAAAACTGTAAAATTTATATCTATATAGTATCGGTTATTCCTCAATTAGTTGGATGCACTAAAAAGACAAAAGATAAAACAATTGAAAGCAATTGAGGAGTGATGAGTTGTCCCCATCAATTGTACCTTTACACAATCTCTCTCTATGACTTTACCCATAAATTTCCACTTATCGAACACAAAAAAAGAAAAGCACAATTGAATGTGTTTAGAAGACTAGAGTATGAAGAGAGATTAAAAGCACAAAGGTAGAAAGGCACGCCGCATGCATATGAAAATCATATGGAGTAAAATACAAACTAAATGATAGAGTAGTTAGATTTGGATTATAATACAACAATATAATTGGTTATAATGTAACAGTATTTTGGGTTATAATATTACAAATTTAGTACTTATTTTTATTGTGAGACCATGACTTTTTAATTATTCACCGTACTCCATGTATAGATAGTAGGAAGCTCGCTTATCATGGCAAATCGTGCTTAATTAACTCTGTTCTAATGGGCTTGCATGTTTTTTGGACTCAGGTTCTCATCATTCCATAGAAATTTTTGCAAGAGATTAAATGCATTTGTTGATCATACCTATCGAGTGATGAGTATTATAGTCATAAACCAGGAAATCTAAGTTGAGAAAAGGTGGGTTTACGTCAACTAGCAGGAGGCCTTGGTGTTAGAGATATTATCAAATGGAATCAAGTAGCTTTGGGCAATCGAAACCAAAAAAAGATAATATGTGGATTCGTTAGGTTCATGCACTTTATATTAAATAGGATGAGTGGTAGGATTATAATCCTAGTCAGAATTGTAGCTGGTACTAGAAGATGATTTGTGCATCAAAAGATTAATTGAAGAGTGTGTTAAATTTGCAGCATGTTAATAATATGATACACTATAGCATTCAGTCCTACATGAAGTTTATGGGAATTGTTCCTCATGTACAATGGAGTGAAGTTGTATGAAATATGTTTAATGTTCCGAAACATAGATTCATATGTTGGTTAATGATGTTGGGGAGATTACACACTGTTGAGCATTTGTTTAAAATTCGGGTGCCTTCAAATTCAGACTGCTTATTATGTGGTGATGATGTAGAATCCCACTCACATTTGATTTTCACCTGTCGGTTTAGTCAAGGAATTCTCAAAGTCCTTCTAAGATGGTTGCAGATCAATACTCAGGGTGGTTTTATGATTGATGTTCTTCGAAGTATTTCAAATAATGGGAAGCCAAGATTCTAGCGCCAAATGTGTAATGTTGTTATATGTGCTGTTGTGGACCAGCTTTGGTTAGCTAAAAATGATGCTAAGTGGAATTTTAAATTGATATTGTACGTACAGAAACATGTGTATAGAATCCACAGAGTAATGACACAGTATTCTACCTAGAAAATGTTCTAGCTAGTATAATTGTTTAGGGAGCATACTATGGGTTGTAACTAGCTCGTTGTGTTAGGTTGTAGTGGTTTTGTGTGAAATACAAATTCCTAATTCCTTAGCAAAAAAAAAAACATTCGGAGACTCGATCCCATCAAAAGGAGACAAACTAATGCCATACAGGAAAAGAAACCATCATAAAGGTTGGAGATGAATTCCCACAAATAAAGACTAATTTATTCAATAAACTAAGAAAAAACTATAAACTGAAAATAAGATAGAAAAAGGGGCTTACCATGGAGTACGGTGAATAATTAAAAAGGCATGGTCTCACAATAAAAATACGTACTAAATTTGTAATATTATAACCCAAAATATTGTTACATTATAACCAATTATATTGTTGTATTATAATCCAAATCTAACTACTCTATCATTTAGTTTGTATTTTACTCCATATGATTTTCATATGCATGCGGCGTGCCTTTCTACCTTTGTGCTTTTAATCTCTCTTCATACTCTAGTCTTCTAAACACATTCAATTGTGTTTTTCTTTTTTTGTGTTCGATAAGTGGACTTTTATGGGTAAAGTCATAGAGAGAGATTGTGTAAAGGTACAATTGATGGGGACAACTCATCACTCCTTAATTGCTTTCAGTTGTTTTATCTTTTGTCTTTTTAGTGCATCCAACTAATTGATGAATAACCGATACTATATAGATATAAATTTTACAGTTTTTCCTACTCTAGGGGGTACTGGAATAGTGTATCCAAGGTATCCCCAAGAACGATTTACCTTGAAGAGGGAAATAATAAAAGAGAGAGGGGAGAAAACGGCTAGAGTGTTTAGTTAGGGTTTGAATGAGTTATATATTTACATTAAGCGGAATGATTGAACGAACTTTACACGGGTTTAGTAAAAAAAATATAAATATCCCATTTTATGCCCTAGCATTGTGCCAATCCTAAAATCTGGTCTATGAATTTCTGCCAAATTCGAGAAAGGTCAATTAGGTATCCAGGTCTAACTGCTAATGCTCCAAACTTTCCCATCAAGAATTGAACCATTAATGCAGAAGGTTCATTTTGATGGCATATATATTCATAAATAACTCATTCAAAGCACATCTGGATGTATGATTTGTAAGGTCAATTTTCTTGTACCGTAATTTGTATCTTTGAAGTTCATATGAGTTCATTGGATGAGATTATTTTGCAATAATTCCTGATTTGGATCATTTATTACAAAACCTTAATAGTTAGAATTATTATAGTAAATTTTTCCTAACAATTAAATGTTGCATATAATTCTGAAAATGTGTTTGTTAATTTAGGTCTAATTGCTCACATGTTTTTGATTTATTGGTTGGACAATTTTATCTTCTTCACTAAAAAAAAGAATCAAGTCAAACGATTTGTAGAGATCTCCATCAATTGTCATGTTTTGCCACCTAATTTACGAAAGTGATAAGAAATTGAAAAAGGTGCAACAACATCTTAGTATATTATATAATAATATTTTAGTTAAAACTCAGAAACAAATAATTATTTTATTAAGAAAACCATGAATACCCTTCAACTAGAACACAAAAGAACATATATTTGTTGGCACGTTGAAGTTTGCCATCAGTGTGTACAACAACAACTCATTCCGCTACCGCCTATGCCAACACAACTACCACCTTGGCTATAACCTTTGCTTGTACACTGTTTATTGCAATCCGAGGGATTTGAGCATGATCCTATGCAGAGAAATGGTGACGGTCCAACTCCCTCTGTTGAAGGCAAACCTGTTACATTTTAAACGATCCAAAACATGTTAATGTTGCTAGCTTCAAAAGTATGTATATTAGTATGTGTTAAAGGAACTTAATCTCGAAAAAAGAATTACATGTTGTACTAATATTGAAGCTATTTTTGAGTGATTGATTCAATCGAATGAGAAACTCTATAGTAACATAGAATGGTTAGAATAATAGACTTGAAATATTTGTGTGAGGTTTAATTCATAAAGTAATAATATGACTAATATATAACAAAATTATAATGAAGATAGAATGATGATAAATTAATTAACATGAAAAATACCGAATTTGAATTATACTCCTATTTGAATAATATTCACAATTCATTCTAAACTAAAATAATTTTATACTCTGAGTACTATAAATTACCTGATTCAAGAATTAACTTAATCTTTGGAAAAAAAACTATTTTCAGAATAATTACATTTTGACTTGGAGCTATTTACACTAAAACTTCAACTAATTTTTTTTTTTGTTGCTAAGCCTTCTATTAAATATTAAATGTTTCGAAAAAGTGATAGCGAAATTTCTTATAAAAGAACTTACTAGAAATCATGACCAAAGTAATGAGGAGGAAGCCAAGAAAAACTTGTTTAGCACTTGGCGAGGCCATTGTTTACACTTTTGAGACTCTTTTTTTTTTATTTAGAAATGACTTTCAGAGCTTCTATCTTACTAATATTTGCTATGAGATTAGTTGATTAACAGTATGAGGATGCTTTTCAATTTATATTGCGTTCAATATGCAAATATCTTACTCTAGCTATATGACTATGGTAAATTATATTCTAATGATATGTTTCCTTAGAAGTCCTTTATTATTTCCATATAAGAAATCAAAAATATTATATTAATAATTTCGTTTCAACAAAAGCTTGATTTTCCATTTAGAATTATGTTACAATTATAATTTTATTGATTAAAACGTTCAAAATCTTGACAAAAGTCTTCGAATCTCACATTATATGGTAGGATTTTTTACGCAATCATTCCATATAATTTTTTTATTTTTTTTTCACCAGTTATCGAATTTGCATAAAATTACTTTGTTATTAGATCACTAGAATATACCTATGCAAATGCACATATCATATCATATCATATAAATATATAAAGCCATCTCACGAGGTCGCGATATTTGGAATCCTCATTGGACGTCTTTTATCGCGCTTATTAAGTGTCGTGTCATTTTTTTGGAATATAAATAGAGTTCTACATTGCTTAAAATACGAATATAGAGTTGGGTTCACAATGACAAAATTAAATATAGTAAATTGATTATAACTTTTAATATATAGTTCGTAAAATTATAATTTTCATACCATTGGAATGTATTTTAAAAAGTACTATAATATATGATCTATTTATACTATATTTAAAATTTTATAATATATAAAAGGAAATAGTGATTATACTAACGTATTAAAGTAACCTACTATAATTGGAATGAGCGATTATTATTAAAATAATCTACTGCAATTGGAATTAGGAATTCAATAGAATTAGGGTTGTTATAAGAGATGCAATTAAAATTAGGGTTATCTACAAAAAATGCATGTTCGAATTTATTACCTTTCTTTTTTTTCAAATGAACTGAAATGATTGAAGTTTTTCTATTTGGAATTGTCTTAGGTCTTATTCCTATTACTTTGGCTGGATTATTTGTAATTGCATATTTACATTTCAGACGTGGTGATTACTTAGATCTTTGATTAATTTACCACTCTTTTTTTTTTTTATTGATCCCTTGCTTCTCTAATCCGCAGCAGTCAACTTTGGACATTGAGTTTTCTTATATTTTATTTCAACTTAACGTGTTGAACTACATATTATAGATTTTTAGCGGTCAGCTTTGCCCATTGAGTTCTTCCCCAAGGTACGGTTTCTAATAAATATACTCCCCATATTTCTTTCCTTTGATAAGAAGCAAATGATTCATCAGTCGTCTCCTCCAAACATGAATGTTGGATAAGATGGGACATGATCAGCATATTAAAAAGAGGGTTAATATTGTTAATCATGTTGGTCAACATATTGAAGGAGATGGGGAGTGGAACGATACAATGCGGGATGCATCTCTATGGGACAATGTAACACAACTACTTCAGCTATTAGTCACAATATAATAGTACTATTTTGTGAAGTCTGCGAGCTTTATTATTATGGACAAATAACTGGACCCTAATGGCAGATGATGTCTTATACATTCAAAGAATGTTGTAAATGCTCCTTGAAAAACAAAAAGGCATTCATCTTAAGACAGATTCTGCTATCCTTTTTGTTTTTTTTGACTTGCAGACGTTGTTTAGAATTACATGGAAAAAGAAACTATAAATGTAGCATTGTTATATATCTAAAAGTTTACGCACAAATTCAATCAGTAGAACACTAGCCAAAAATAAAACCTAAAAACAATCAAAACCAATATACATTGAAAGGAAAAACTACCTGATACAACGATTTTTTCCAAAAAACTAACTTTTAAATATTATTTTTCAAAAAACTACCTTATACAACACTTTTTTCAAAATACTAGCAATTGACCGCTATATGAGAGTTTATTGCTACTTACTGCTGACAACCTAGGGCTGCAACTATTTAAGGGTTAACGTCAACAAAAAAAGTCAAATAGTAGTATACTGAAAACATTATGTTAAATAAGGAACTTTTTTGGAAATAAAATCAATAAGGTAGTTTTTTGAAAAATATATGTTACAAAGGGTGGTTTTGTGAAATTTTCCTAACTTAAAAAGATCTCTCCAATATTTCATACAAACGCTACTAATCACTACTTGGAGATCAATAAGTTGATTGTAAGGAATCTGGGCGCTATGTAGTTGAGAGTTAATATAAATCAACATCCTTCGATGATTTTAGGTACAAATTGGAGGTTGAAGACCAATTTTGAGGTTTTATAGAAATGAGAATTAAGAGAGAAAGAAAAGTACTTCTATTTCCATTTACAAGTTCTTATCTTCAATTAGGTCAAACCTCTATACTAAGCAAACAAATAAAATAAAAAGCGTGTAAGCATCACACATCTACAATTATTAAAACACTTATGCTGCATATTAATGTTCGTAATTCATATTAAATTTTATATAGTGAAGTGAGTTTGACACAGAGATAGTGATTGAATTCATATACAATATACTGAATTTTATTAACGAAAAACATATAGTGAAATAATATGTAATATATGGGAGATTTTATTTTTAATGTTCAAACATGCACGAAGATTTACGTTGTGTAGTATATCAATGACATGTGATTTAACATGTAATGTTGGTTCTGCATGATAGAGTGAAGTCTGGATCATATAATGAGTTTCTGGATGATATCGTGAGTGTCTAAATGATATAGTGGATTGTTAAAAAGTGATATAGTTTCTACATGATATAATATGTTTCTTCTTGACATATAAATTAGAAACTAACGTCAAAGATAATGAGAAAATCATATTATAACTTTTAGTTGTTTTATGTCAGACAAAAATAAGTGCCAAAAATAGGGGTATAATATTTTAAAACTTCTACCCCTTCTTCAACAAAAATCTCGGGCATTTTCCCGGTTCCCAATACAATACTTGTAACTAATATATAAAGGAGAGTATAAAAGCTAGTTCACGAGGTCGCGACATTTGGCGTCCTTATTAGACGTCATTTGTCGCGCTCATTAGGTGCCATGTCATTATCTTTGAAAATAACCAGAGTCTCAAATTGAAAAAAAACATATATAAAGCTTAGGATACGAATAAATAGAGTTGGGTTCACACTGAAATGCTTAAGTATAGTAAAGCAATTATAACTTCTAATGTATAGTTTCGAAAGTTATATTTTTGCACCATTGGAAAGTAATTAAAAATACTTTAAAATAAGATCCATTTATACTATATTTAAATTTTATATTAAAGTAACGTATTAAAAGAAATATCAATTGTTATTTCCCTAGGAACACTACAAGAGGAGGGGTGAATTGTAGGTGTAGAAATAAACGTAACTTTTTGCGGAAATTAAAACTTAAACGAATAAACAAGCTAAAGGAACACAAGGGATTTTTACGAGGAAAAACTTCTTGGGCCCAACAAGAAGAAACAACCTCGACCACTAGGGATTTTAAACTCAACACTTTCACTAATTAGGCCAAACAACTCTGTTACAACCTAATTCTAACTCGAGCCACACCTTGAGTTCCTAAACTCAAGTTCCTGAACCACTGTTCCCTTAACAGCAGTTCCTCTCAACTTCACTCGAAGTTTTCTCACACATACAAGCTTCACTCAAAGCCTTTCTCTTACAGAACTTCACTCAAAGTTCCCTTACCCCAAAAACCAAAATACAATTGATCGAAATAAGCTTAGTGGAATTAGAGTAAGAAGGCAAAGAACAAATGGCTATTATGAGAGAATGAAGGCACTGACACTTAATAAGTTAAACTCACTTAATTACTTAGTCAGACACATTTGGAACTTATCTAGACTTCTATATTTATAGTGTAATCATGAAGAACGTGGGATTAATTAGAGTACAGTTTTAATCCATTACCCATGATGTTCCTTCCCCTAAGGAACACGTTTACATCATGTCCCATGATCCCATGAACTATAAATGAACGTGGATAAATCAGCCATTACTCCTAATAATAGGAGTTCCTTGAGCTTATCCGAAAATCAGTTTTATAAAACTCTTTTTATCTTTAAATCTGAATTTTAATCTTTAAGAAAATAATATCTTTAAATAAAATCTTTCTAACAACCGGATATTTATTTTCTTATTTTCCGAAAAATAAAATCTTTTCAAAACAGATTTTCTTTTTAAAACTGATTTTATCATTTGAAATTAGAATAACTAATTTCCTATAATCTAGGCATGACTTACTCCATTATCTTTTAACCGTTACATATTACACGCCTAAGTCTAGTTCCTTATTTACTAGTTCCTTTAACATATTTGCTAAGTGCCACTTAGTTTGTTCCTTACAAAGGAACAAACTCTCATTCTCAAATAATCTGCCACAGTTCCTTACCATTCTTTCTTTGTTCCTTTACATTGGAACTAGAAAATAAAACGCCTAGCTTCTATTCTTCTTGATCCAATGCTTGCTCCAGTATCAACATAGAAACTTCTTTACTTAGCCTTTGAAATCCTCTCTTGACTTCTTCATTGACTTCGTATTCTCCCAGTTCCTTGCATTGATACCTTAAACACCATACACTTAAATAATTCATTAGTTCACTACTTAGTTTGTTCCTTTGTTTCTTTGTCATTATCAAAACTAGGGTTCAACAATTTCCCCCTTTTTGATGATGACAACAAAGGTACAAACTAAGGAAAATAACAAATAATATAAGTGAATGAAAATAAAAACATAAAGAAGAAAATGAAAAATAAAACACAATTATGTAGTAACTGAATTTTGATTTTTCATTTACCTTAACCTATTTTTGATTTTTCATTTACCTTATCCATTTTTAATTTTTTCAATTTTCATTTTTTAAGTTTATGTACAGTTTGTTCCTTAAATCCTTTTCCCCCTTTGTCATCCTCAAAAAGAATAGACTCTGCATGAATTGATGAATTGATTTAACACCTTAAGACCAATATGCAAGCACCATTGTGGTTAAGTTAGAAAATCAAAGAGTAAACTTGCTCAAACATCAATCACATAATACTAGCCATTCCAAGGAAGAAATTATGCAAACATTTAGAAACATAGACAATAAGCAAAAGTCATTGATTATATAGCACTTGTTCCATAACAAAACAAAGAAAGAAAAGAAAAAGGAAAAAAAAAGTTGTGTTCCTTGATGAAAGAAACAGGAACAAAAAACAACAAAAAAAAACTAAGAAAGGGAAGGGGAATGGTGTTCCTCTACAACTTCTTCTTCAACCACATCCTCCAATTTTTCATCACCACCCCATGATTGAGTCAACCTGTTCCTTCAGCTCCTCCAAGGTACGAGCCATAGAGTCCATCTTCTTTTGCTGCGCAACCACGTATCACTCAATTCTTCATAAGACTTATCATAGTATCAGTTTTGGCATCCAAAGTCCAATGAAGATGATTGTAAAATTTTATCATATGTTGTGCAGGAAGGCAGACTTCATTAACCCAGTTAGATCATCCGAGATTTCCTGTTCCTTACCCTTGGAACTAGAGGCAGATGGGGGTTTGTGAAGGAACTGGGGGTTTGAGTGGAAGGCTCATCTGTTCCAGGAATGGAAACAGAAGGTGAAGGGTGATAAATGGGAGGAAGAAATGGTGGTGTGGGTGGAAGAGTTGTGGAGGTGGAAGCAAAAGGATTTGGCCTTTTATTTCATCCTTCAACTGCTCAAAACTGGAAGGAACAGAGAAGGAGAAGGTGAAATGGAGGGATTTTGTGAAAGGAACAGAGAGTTTGGGAGAGTGGTGGAGTAGGTTCCTTGAGAGGAGGGTACCTGTTCCTCATTATCCGAAAGGACTAAAGGAGAGTCCTCTTGGAAGGAACAGGAACATGGAGCAATTTTTCACGAGTGCTTTCTCACTCTCAGAGGAACAGAGGGTTTAGGCTTATGGCAATGTGTTTGCGCCTCTTAGGTTTGGTTCCTCCGGTTAGGAACAGGGTTATCCAAGAACATCATTATCTCTTCTAAGTCAGTTTGGGCAGTTTTCTTTTTCCTGAGGAACTGGAAGCCATTCTTCCTTGTGAGAACACCTTCTTGGACAGACAAGCCAAGTCCATTTAGGGTCTTCTCATTCAAGATGTTCCCTTGTTTGACTCCTATGTGGTCCAACCGTAAGTCTTACTTCAAATGATGAAGTAAGAAGTTATCAAGGCACCGTACCAATACACAATTGTTCTCAATACAGGGTTAAATGTTGAATGAAGAGGGAAGGGAAATTGATTTGTATGTGTGGTCCAAGCAAAACATGTAACACATATCCAAGAGACCCACTTCATTCCTCTTTTCAGTTCGAGGAATGAGTGCTCTCCAAACCAAGTTAAACAGTACTTTGTGAAGGGGAGAGAGTAGGTTATGGTTAAGTTTGTTTTGGCCAGCTGTTCCTCCAAAATATTCTAAGATTTTGTCTTGAGGAAAATTCGGAAAGGAAACAGTTCCTTTCCTTTTAAATACAAATCAGTTCCTTTGCAAGGAACTTCCCATACTTTGCTTAAAGTTGCTTGATTAAACCTTATTTTCTTTCCTCTAACTCAGTTGTGCAAGTTCCATTAGTATTAACAAATTTGCACAAACTCATCCATAGCTAGAGGAACAAGAGCATTATTAAAGGCGAATTCAAACAAGAATTCCATGCCTTGTTCCTTTAGAATGGAGGTTAATTCTAAAATTCAATTTTATTGCCCATTCTAAATCGACGCAAAACCCAAACATACCTAGATTCACTTCGTTCGACCCTTTTCTTGGAAGACGAAGAAACAGTTCCTTTGGAAGGAACAGGTGCATTTCTTCTTCTTCCCCCTGAGATTGTTCCGGGGTTTCTTCTTCATCTCTTCCCCAATCAATTTTCTTCTCGCATGCTCCTTCTAGGAGATTCTAATTGCTGTTCCTCTAGGGGTTTTCTTGAATTATGTCGGTTTCAAGGGTTTTGTTGGAGATGAAGAAATTTCCATTTTTGAAGTGTCGGTTGTTTTGTTGTGGGAAAAGGAGAGTTTCTTGAAGTTTTTGCCATGATTTTGAAGGTTTGGAGGTTTTTATGGAGTATCAAAGGGTGTGATGAGGTTTCGGTTTGGTGAAGATGAAGCGTTGAGAGGAACACGGTTTCTTAGATGAATTAAGAAGGAAGTTTTGCATGTAATAGTAATTATGACACGCGGGAAAGAAATAAGGCAAAAAAAAAAAATAAAAGGAAGAAAACGAAAAGATAAAAAGAACCAAGATTTAATTAAACTGGTTCCCCTTATTTTTGGGATTTTTCGGATTTTTATGAATTTTAATTTTTGAAAGAAAATAAATGCTAAGGAACTTGTGCTATAGGAACAACTAATGCTACATATCAATTCCTTCATACATGCATGTTTCTTGACCTTAGGAACAGTAAGGGGAGTATTATGTGACATTTGTGAGTTGTTTATTTCTTTGATTCATGTTTATGTTTTGCAACATTCCAATTTGCAATGGTCTTAGGCAATTAAACACAATTATTTTTAGCACACAAAGTCACTCAAATTGATTCAAACATGGGGGAATGACATAGGAACAATCACTTAATTTTTATTAAGCCTAACTCAAGCCTTAATTTTCATATCTATCTCTTTGCAAAGGCTTAGTTAGGATATCAGCAATCTGATAATCAGTTTGACAAAACTCAAGTTTAATCAAACCTTTTTCAACATTTTCTCTTAAAAAGTGATGTCTAATATGTATATGCTTTACTCTAGAATGATGCACTGGATCTTTAGATATACTATAGCACTTGTATTGTCACAATAAATAGGAACACATTCAAAGTTTATTCCATAGTCACTAAGTTGTTGTTTTATCCAAAGCATTTGAGAGCAACATGCAGCAGCGCTACATATTCTGCTTCAGCAGTGGATAAAGCAACTGTGTTTTGTTTCTTGGTACTCCAAGAAACTAAACTATGACCAAGGAATTGTGCCATACCTGAGGTGCTTTTCCTATTTACAAGATCTCCAGCATAATCTGCATCTGCATATCCTTTTAGTTCGAATGTATCACTTCTTGGATAGTAGAGTCCAAGATCATCTGTTCCTTTAAGATATCTAAGAATTCTCTTCACAGCAGTGAGGTGAGACTCCTTTGGATTTGCTTGAAATCTAGCACACAAACCAACACTGAAAGCTATGTCTGGACGACTAGCAGTTAGATACAAAAGTGAACCAATCATTCCTCTATATTTGATCAACACTTGTTCCTATGGAGTCTTCATCTAATCTAGTTGAAGTTCCCATAGGAGTGTGATTTATCTTTGAATTTTCGAGGCCATATTTCTTTAATAGTTCCTTTATGTATTTTTGTTGGTGAACAATTATACCTTTTTCAGTTTGTTTGATTTGTAGTCCAAGAAAGAAATTTAACTCACCCATCATACTCATTTCAAATTCATTGCTCATGAGACTTGAGAATTCTTTGCACAATGTTTCATTAGTAGCTCCGAATATGATGTCATCAACATATATTTGAACAAGCAAAATATCAGTTCCTTTAGATTTTAGGAACAAGGTTTTATCAACCTTTCCTCTTTTAAATTGTTTTCTAAAAGGAACTTGATAATCTCTCATACCATGATCTAGGTGCTTGTTTTAACCCATAAAGAGCTTTATCAAGCTTGTAGACATGATTTGGGAGATTATTATTTTCAAACCAGGGGGTTGTTCAACATATACATCTTCGTTTAGATAGCCATTTAAAAATGCACACTTAACATCCATTTGATATAATTTGAATCCCATGTAAGCAGCAAATGCAATTAAATTCTAATGGCTTCTAATCTAGCTACAGGAGCAAAGGTTTCTTCATAATCAATTCCTTCTTGTTGGTTATAACCTTTTACTACAAGTCTAGCTTTGTTTCTTACAATGGTTCCATATTCATCTAGTTTGTTTCTAAACACCCATTTTAAGCCAATTACTTTTTGTTGTTTAGATGGGAACTAGATGCCATACCTTGTTTCTTTCAAACTCATTTAATTCAGCTTGCATTGCATAATCCAATCAGAGTCAGTTAAGGCTTCTTCATGATTTCTTGGTTCCATCATTGATAGGAACGCATGAAATGCACAAAAGTTCCTTAACTGAGATCTAGTTTGCGTACCTTTGGATATGTCGCTGATTATGAGTTCCACAGGATGTGACTTTTGTAATCTCCAAGGTTTTGGTTGAAACTCTCTTATAGGAACATGTTGTTCCTCATGAGTTCCTTGAGTGATGAGGAACTCTGCTCAGTTGTTCCTCTGTTAGCCTCGGTGGACTCAGTTCCTTCATTTAGAGGAACAGGAGCATCTTCTCCTCCTTGAGGAACAGGAAATCATTGATTCATTATTTTCAATTCCTCGTTCCTTTCCTCTTTCACTTCTTCTTCTTCTTGTGAATCTGTGTTCCTTGTACTGGTTGTGCTAACCCTATCTCATAGTCATCAACCTGTATGCTTGGATTATGTTTGTCAGATTCATCAAAGATTACATGAATGCTTTCTTCAACACACATAGTTCTTTGTTATATACTCTATAAGCTTTACTATGTGAGGAGTATCCTAAAAATGTTGCTTCATCACTCCTTGCATCAAATTTTCCAAGATTATCTTTTCCATTATTATGCACATAACATTTGCACCAAATGTTCTAAAATAGGTGATGTTTGGTTTCTTTCCAAAGTAAAGTTCATAAGGAGTTTTATTAATGATAGGTCTCATCATGGCACGATTAATTATGTGACAAGCAGTATTAACAGCTTCAGCCCAAAAGTTCCTTGGAAGTTCACTAGCAATTAACATGGTTCTAGACATTTCCTCCAAAGTTCTATTTTTCCTTTCTACAACACCATTTTTGTGGTGTTCTAGGGGCAGAAAAATTATGATCTAGGCCATTATCTCTGCTTAGGTCATCAAATTTATAATTTTCGAATTCCTTGCCATGATCTGATCTAATGTGCATTATTTTATGTCCACTTAGGTTTTGAACTCTTTTAGCAAAGACAAGGAACTCATCATAAGTTTCATCTTTACTAGGAGAAAAATAACCCAAGTGTACCTAGAGTAGTCATCTACAATCACAAGTACATACCTCTTTCCACTTCTGCTTTGAATTCTCATGGGTCCACATAAGTCCATATGAATTAACTCTAATGGTTTAGTGGTACTTACAATCGTTTTAGATTTGAAAGAGGATCTTACTTGTTTACCTCGTGCACATGCATCACAAACTTGATCAATATGAAATTTTATGGATGGTAATCCTAAAACAAGGTCTTTTGATCTAAGTTTCTCAAGTAATGAAAAGCTAGCATGTCCTAGACGCTTGTGCCATAGAAGTGAATCATCTTCAATAACACTAAGACAAGTTAAATTGATTTGAGGAACAAGGTCTAGATCCACAATGTATGTGTTCCCTTTCCTTGTTCCTTCCAAATAACCTTCTTAGTTTTAATGTTGATGATTAAGCATTTTTCTTTATCAAATTTTACAGTATTTCCTTTGTCACAGAATTGAGAAATGCTTAATAGATTATGTTTTAGACCTTCAACTAAAAATACATTTTCAATGGAGTGTAATGGTGACTTACCGACCTTACCCATAGCAACAATGTTACCTTTCTTATTATCACCAAATGTTACACTCCACCTTCATAGGTTGTGAGTGAGAGAAACTTCGTTTTGTCTCCTGTCATGTGCTTGGAACAACCACTATCGAGATACCAAGTGTTGTTCCCCCTCACTCCAACCTGCAAAAATCAACTAGTTGTTAGTTGAAGGAACCCCATCTTTCGTGGGTTCCTGTTCTTGACTAGGATTTGTTTTGACAACCCATTTTTTCTTACTTATTGTCACTTTTTCCCAATCATCTCAGATTTTATTGACATTGATTTATGTAATGACCTACCTTGCCACAATACATACAAACTTATCACTAGGTAGATCAACATATTTCTTTGTCTTGTTCCTTTTCTTGTAGTTTTCAAAACCAAGACCTTCCTTCCTTTTGGTCTGTGGTTTCTCAATCCACTTAGGAACTTTCATGATTTTGCCTCTGTTCCTTGCGACAACCAGTTCCTTTTTAAGATTACAGATCTGTTCCTTTAAAATAATTTTTCTCTTTATTTATTTTTTCAATCTCAGATCTGTATCCTTTCAAAGGGGTTGATCTTATATCAAAGGAACTCAGAACAGGGACAAATTCCTTCAAGTGTGAAATCTCTAAATTAATTAGATAATTTTCATTTTTCAAACTTCATAATATTCTTTGATTTTTAAGTTTTTATCAAAAAATCAAAAATCTTAGTTTCGACATCTGTTCTCATTTTCTTAAGCCATTCTATGTGTTCCTTGCAAACCTTTAAGGCTTGTTCCGTTTGTTCACGTTTTTCACGTTTTTCACGTTCATCTCTACATTCAAGAATTGCATCATAAAGAAGATCATATATTTCAGTCCTAGTTTTACCATCTAGTTCTGACTCAAGTCCATGTTGACTTACCTCAATTTTTTCTTCATCTTCTTTTTCGTCAGTGTTTGCCATGAGGCAAAGGTTTGCTGTTTCTTCAGTTGGTTGTTCCTCTTCTTCTTCCGTCTCTGAATCTCCCCAAGCAGCTATCATAGCTTTGCGCACATTTGCCTTAGAGAAAGGTGCTTTTGATTCTTTGTTCCTTTCAGCAAAGCGTTCCTTGTTCCTTTCTTTGGTTTTGTCATTTTCCCAAAGAGGACATTCCTTGATGAAGTGATCTGTACTTCCACATTTATGACAAGCAGCTTTGTTAGAAAATTTCTTAGTTTTACCTTTGAAGTTTCCATTCTTCATGTTCCTGTACATCTTTCGAAATTTTCGAACCATGAGGGCTGCTTCTTCTTCTTCTGATTCCGAATCATCTTCATCATCTGCTTTGAGAGCAATTGATTTTGATTTGGAGCTTTCACCATATTCAGTATCAAGGTGAAGCTCATGAGTCATAAGTGACCCTGCCAGCTGTTCTAAGTTGAACTTAGTGAAGTCTTTTGTTTCTTGAAGAGCAGTGACTTTAGCCATCCATCTGTCCTTAGGAAGACTCCTAAGAACCTTTCGAACCTGTTCCTCAGATGAAATAAACTTTCCAAGAGAAGCCAACTCATTTATAATGTTAGTAAAACGAGTAAACATGTCTCGGATGCTTTCTTTGGATTTCATGCAGAACAGTTCATATTGATTCATAAGTAAATCAATTTTCGATCTTTTAACTTCATTAGTTCCTTCGTGGGTTACTTCTAGTAAATCCCATATTTGCTTTGCGGATTTGCATCCCATGATCCTATTATGTTCATGGGGTCCAAGTCCACAATGCAATAATTTAATAGCCATGGCATTTACTTCCATTTTTTCAAAATCAGATTTGTCATAATCAGAGAGGGGTTTAAGAGTTACCTCATTTTTGTCATTTGTAGTTGTGACTTCGAAATCACCAACTTCAATGACTCTCCATACCTGATAGTTTTCAGCTTTGATGAATATCTCCATGCGGTTCTTCCAATAGTTGTAGTACTTCCCATTGAACATAGGAGGCCTTTGAGTGGAATAACCTTCTTCAAGTTTCTCGGTGGTATTCATTGTTCCTTGGATCTTTTTCTCAATAGGGTTTCCTATCTTACGTGAGTTCTAGCTCTGATACCAATTGTTATTTCCCTAGGAACACTACAAGAGGGGGGGTGAATTGTAGGTGTAGAAATAAACGTAACTTTTTGCGGAAATTAAAACTTAAACGAATAAACAAGCTAAAGGAACACAAGGGATTTTTACGAGGAAAAACTTCTTGGGCCCAACAAGAAGAAACAACCTCGACCACTAGGGATTTTAAACTCAACACTTTCACTAATTAGGCCAAACAACTTTGTTACAACCTAATTCTAACTCGAGCCACACCTTGAGTTCCTAAACTCAAGTTCCTGAGCCACTGTTCCCTTAACAGCAGTTCCTCTCAACTTCACTCGAAGTTTTCTCACACATACAAGCTTCACTCAAAGCCTCTCTCTTACAGAACTTCACTCAAAGTTCCCTTACCCCAAAAACCAAAATACAATTGATCGAAATAAGCTTAGTGGAATTAGAGTAAGAAGGCAAAGAACAAATGGCTATTATGAGAGAATGAAGGCACTGACACTTAATAAGTTAAACTCACTTAATTACTTAGTCAGACACATTTGGAACTTATCTAGACTTCTATATTTATAGTGTTAATCATAAGAACGTGGGATTAAACTAGAGTACATGTTTATCCATTAACCCATGATGTTCCTTCCCCTAAGGAACACGTTTCACATCATGTCCCATGATCCCATGAACTATAAATGAACGTGGATATATTTAGCCATTACTCCTAAGTAATAGGAGTTCCTTGAGCTTTATCCGAAAATCATTTTATAAAAACTCTTTTTATCTTTAAAACTGAATTTTTAATCTTTAAGAAAATAATATCTTTTAAATAAAATCTTTCTAACAACCGGATATTTATTTTCTTATTTTCCGAAAAATAAAATCTTTTCTTAAACAGATTTTCTTTTTAAAACTGATTTTTATTTGAAATTAGATATAACTAATTTCCTATAATTTAGGCATGACTTACTCAATATCTTTTTAACCGTTACAATAATTTACACGCCTAAGTCTAGTTCCTTTTATTAACTAGTTCCTTTAACATATTCGCTTAGTGCCACTTAGTTTGTTCCTTACAAAGGAACAAACTCTCATTCTCAAATAGACTGCCACTGTTCCTTACCATTCTTTCTTTGTTCCTTTACATTGGAACTAGAAAATAAAACGCCTAGCTTCATTCTTCTTGATCCAATGCTTGCTCCAGTATCAACATAGAAACTTCTTTACTTAGCCTTTGAAATCCTCTCTTGACTTCTTCATTGACTTCGTATTCTCCCAGTTCCTTGCATTGATACCTTAAACACCATACACTTAAATAACTCATTAGTTCACTACTTAGTTTGTTCCTTTGTTTCTTTGTCATTATCAAAACTAGGGTTCAGCACAACTCACGAGATTGCGACATTTGGTGTCTTCATTGGACGCCACATGTCACGCTTATTAAGTGCCATGTTTTGTTTTTTGCTCATTAAGTATGTTGATTCATGAAACATCAATTTTACAACCGAAAACATTGGAAGGAAGAGCAACCAACTAGGTTAGACAACTTTAACCCAAAGGACAACAACAAACGAATCTTACAAGGATATCTACAACCTACTCAACCTGATTTACAGGTTTACGATCCTATTATAATCCACACTTGAGACCTTGTCAGGCATGATAGCTAACACACATGCTTTAATGATACACTTGACCTGTTTAACACTTATTTCTATGCTAGGCATACAATGATTCCAATAAACTGAGTTCCTACCACTCCATATGACATAAATCAATGCATTGATACTAGCTAGTATCACATTCTTCTGAAACGTAGAACGTCTAATCTATTGAATTATTTGAAGCAACCTGGGAAGTTATTCTAAAGTATTTTATATAGCAATCCAGCTCTTAATCAGTGTTAAGCAAGTAGCACTAGATCGACATCCAAAGAAAAAATGTTGATGAGTTTCCATAGCTCTATCATAGATGAAACAGTGATCATTTGCACTAATTCCATATACTACAAGGTTAACTGTTGTCTATAATCTTTCTTGTATTGCTAACCATGATATAAATCGATGCTTAGGCATACCTAGCCTATTCAAAACCACAGAATCCCATGTTACATCAGAGAATTCACCATATAATCTCGCATAGACTAGCTTGACACAGTATGACTGCATTGTCTTAGGTCCTCTTGTGATAAAACTTGCTTTAATTGTTCTTTAACACTTCATATCTTCCTCCAATACCAACTAGCACCTATGTTTGGTGCATAATCCCACCAAGGGGAATCCTTCCGATACACAGAATTAATTCATTTAAGCCAGACACTATATTGCTTTGTTTAGACAACCCAAACATACTTACCTAGGATTGCAATATTCCCAAATAATACATTTCTGAATCCTAGCCCACATCCTGATTTGGTTTACACAAGTTTTCCCGGACTACTGCACCAGGTTTCTGTAATTAATACTAACTAGTCCACAAGAAAGCTTTACAGATTTTGCAGATTTCTTGCAACACCTTCTTTGGCAGTACAAAAACATACGACCAATACATATGCAAACTGAGTAGGACACAGTTGATTAGTTGGATCCTTGCTGTATATGATAAGTTCTTTGAATTCCACACCCTAATTTTGCTTGTCATCTTTTCTATGAGCACTTTACACTCAACTGCAAAGATTTTCTGGAAACAAATGGGCACTCCCAAATATTTGAATGGGAGACTCTGTTGTACGAAACCTGACACCTCAGCTGCTCTTTACTTGTCCATGGGATCCATGCTACATGTGTGCGTAGCAGATTTATTAACATTGGCTTTTAATCCTGAAGTTTATGAGAGCAATATAATGGATCTAAGTAACAAGTAGATGGATTCAAAGTCACTTTTGCACTACACTATGAGATCATCTGCAAAGCAGATGTGTGTTAATCTTGTCTCCTTACACCACTACTACAAAAAAGGCCAAAGAGATCATATATAGGAGATTTGTTATGGTTACTAACACATTTCTTACACATAGTAAACCATTGATTAGCGAAAATCAGTCTCTTAGGTTTAACTATTTGACTTATTGAAAAAATTATTCTGAGATTGGAGACCTTTTCTCAACAAAAATGGTTTCCTTGAAATATGTTAATTTTTTCCCTTAAAAAAAAGAAAAAAAAAAAACACAATACTACTTAGGAGACTACTCTATAACGTGATTTTAGAAGTTACTTTTTTTCTTTATCCCACCACTTGTTGTGATGCCGCCACCAATAAAACCTCAAATCTCAATCCAATTCCCAATCGAAAAATGTTAATTTGCCTTTCCCAATTGGTAAATATTCCTGTTAACTGATTCACCATTCGCAATCTCAATCCAGTTTCATCGTCAGCGACCAGTAGCATTTTGTCCTTTTTTCGCTTGCTTTTGGTGTAGATTGGGTTTTTTTACATATCAAAAGGAGCCCAACACAATTTATTTCTTCTACCTCCTGTCATCACTCTCTTGCAGATTTAGTTCAAAGCATCAGTTTTTGCTCTGCCCTAACTGTTTTTAATTATGGCAGATGGTGAGGTGGGTGGCGGTTAGCGGCGAGGCTAGCGTTTCTAGTTGACGGCAAAGTTGGTAATTTTTATTATTTGCCCTAACTCACGAATCAAACTCAATTTTTTACCTATGTTTGATTGATTTTTGGGTTACTATCTATTTCCCCACAAATTAAAAGTTCTAGTGTTGCTTTGCTATTTACGCAATATCATAAAATTATTGGTTCTTCTAAATGCATTATTCTCAGATGTGGAAATAGCAGTAGCTTATACTTGTAGACTTTTTAGGCATAACCTTTCTAGTTGATTGGTGCTATCCTCTATCCTTGTTAGCTTAAAAACAGTGGTTAACAATTTGCCTGGTGCTATGTCATAGGCACATTATTAATTCTTTTTCATACACAAAGTTTACTAAGCTGTTTTTCATTGGTATTTCAAGTTCGATATTTTGTGGGCAAGTGTGTGTTTTGACTATTGATAAAGTGATCAACTTATGAGTTATTTTGTCTTGGAACAGAAAAAGGCTGATAACTCCAAGGATGCATCAAACAAAAACACAGAAGGCTGGTGGTAGGAAGTAGTGTATCCTGCACAGAGGCACAAACTCCTATACTAGTAAGACATGTTCTTTTGTAAGTTGAAATTCTTTTAGCAATCTTATTTATTCCACTTATTGTTTGTTTAAAGTGTTTTTGTGCCACCATATTTTCTCCCTATAGCAATTGCTTGAATATCATTGTGCTATCAAGAAAAAAGGTGATTGGGGAGTTCGAAAAGAGAATGAACTAAAAATTGAAGGTAAGAGGAGCTGCATCTTGATGCGGTAATCAGTACATGAGAGCAGAAAATTAGAGTTTGAGCTGAGGGGGAAGTCAATTTAAGATTTGATCAAAGTCTAATTTAAGAGTTAAGCTAGTGATTGTCAACATTCTGCTTTCGGCCAGATGATAGCTATGATTTAAGTCATGAACTGTATTTGAATGCTTGCTTGGACATAATACCTGCTAATCATGTAACTCTTACATACTTGATTGTGCACCAGCTGTTTACTCTTATTGACATTTTTTCTTCTTCTTCCTGTTCTTGTAGTTCTATTCTTCAATATTTCTCATTCTCTGTGTTATGCGAAATATCCTAATTCGTTGGTAACTTATGAATTATGTATGCACAGTGTGTAATATGTGCTTCGTCTAGCATTGATAAATTGTTATGATGTTATCCCCAATCTTGAAGTTGGTGTTCAGAGTGTGTGTTGGTCTATATGGTTTATTGTTATGTCTTTTTGTTGGGAGATATTTTCGACTTTAATTAATGACTTGAAAGATGTAGGTGTTAAACGGATTTAAATATTAATGTGATGACAATTCCACTTGCAGGACTTTGGTGTTTGTTTGAGATCTAGGACCCAAAATGGCATTATGTGCAGATGTAATTTGGATAGATGGCTTATTAGTTACTCACGTCTCACTATTCAGTATCTCTCCTCTTTGCAGCTCCTATTAACTCATGTTTTTATTTTTGTGTAAGCCGAGCTACAACTTAATATCATGTTGGATTTTCGTATGGTACCGGAGTACTGGACCCAAATTGGTCAGTTTGTCTTGTCTCCATATCTTCTAGTTATCATATTGCTAGTGCTTGGCCCTCCTGCAAAATATGACTTCCAAAACGTTTCTTTAAAATACATTTTTTGACATGGGGGTATACTTCAGGTTTTATAGGTATCAATGTTTTTTTTAATGTTTCTAAAGTTTATTTCTGCAGGTTTTGGAGCTCGCCGTGGCTTCAGTTTAAGCCCCAACAAATTGCTGCTGATGTAGCATTAGTATATCTGGCTTCTAAGATGCTGAATTTGACCTTTGACTCCTCGAGCATTTTGGTGGGAATTTCAAACGCCGCCAATTGTTCTTCAAGGTAGGTGCATTTTTTGCAAGTTTGATTCTTGTGTCATTTTGTTCTATTCATTGGAATATATGTTAAAATAACTTGCAGTTACCGTCATGTGACTAGCATGCTTTCGGCAACCAACTACTAACTAACAAAATAACTTGCAGCAGAAGACTCTAACCAAAAATAATAATATTTTCTATATTAATAAAAGTAAATGTTGTCTCAATACTCAAAATAAATGAAACACTCTAATCTAGGTGAAAATCACGTTCCTACTATGCTCTCATTCATATCCAAAATTCACCTGCAAAACTGTTTACCAAAAAGGTTTTGGTAAACAGGGCAAAGTCAAATAAGGAAAAAGAAAATACGCGTCAGTATAAAATTGAGTATGAAATGTACTAGATAAGTAACACATTTGTTAGTTCATAACAATTTTTCATTTCGAAAACTCCATCACCAATAATTCAAGAATAATTCTTTAAGAATAAACTATTTTCAAACACTTAATATAATTCAAGAATTACATTTTAAGAACAAACTCTTTCCAAACACTTGAATAATAATTCAAGAATAACCTTTTAAGAACAAACTCTTTCCAAACACTTGAATAATAATTCAAGAATAACCTTTTAAGAACAAACTCTTTCCAAAAACTTGGATTAAAAATAATCCTGAAAACAATTCCTCTTCTTATCTCCCTTCTATTTTGCTAAGTGTACACCCCCAAGCTAGTCATCCCATCACGAGCTATATCAAGGGGTAACTATAATTGCCAACAAGTGGACTTTGAATCTCTTGATATTAATCAAGCGGAAATAATAATAATATGACTTGTAAGTCATGAATAAACCTCCTTTCCTCATAAACAATTTTTTTGAACATTCAAAGTTCAAAAAACCAATCAACCTTTCCTTGTAAAAATAATTTAATTTTCCAAAAAGGATAACAAAACTTCTATAAAAAATGATTGATAAAATCATTCCTTCTTTTCACTTCAAGTGTGAATAATAAAATATTGTAACCATTTCAAACCAAATTTCTAAACCAATCCAACCCTTAAATCAATAAACAACTTTATCCTATAAAACCATATTTCAGAAGATCTAGCTACATAATGTACCTTGATCTTGCACAAAAGTATACTAGTATCTTCACATATTCTTATACTTGAGCTTTCTCATAACCAACTAATAAGTAATTTACCACATGAACTTAATCATGAATTTAAACATGAATGACCTATCATGAGCATAATATTTTTGAGTAATAAATATGAAAATATTCTTCTTCTTAAACCAAAGAAAATTGAAACTTGAATAAGACATATAAAACTAGAATAGATAAGAAGAGAAAGAAGAACTTTGAAGTAAGAGAGTATGAATTCTTCAAAGTTTTGTGTGGAAAAGATGCTTAAGGTATGGTATTTATAGGAGTAGAATAGGTAGTACTTAATTTCAAAATTAAATAGTTTGTAACCTTCACCATAAATTAGGAGATTAAACCAAGATTTGTAACCTCCATCATAAATTTGGAAGTTATAGGAAACAAAACTCCCTCCAATCACCATAAAATCCCGTAGGAAAATATGGCCCAAAAAATTTTTTTTTTTTTTTTGGGTTTTCTGAATTTTTTGACTAGGATTTATATCAAAAGCTTAACAAATCCAATTTTGGTGCCATATTCCCGCCAAAATAATTTAAAACCATTGAAATACTAAAATACCCTTGGCTTAAAATATTTATTTTAGAAAATAAACGTAAAAATAAATATTTAATTATTTAAATAAATACTAAAAATATGGGGTATTACACTCGATCTCATGTTACGGAAGGTTTCCTTCGACATATTTGGAGGAATCAAGGTATTGATAAGGTAGCAATGCTGAATGAGGGAGTGTTTATTGTGAGTTTTAGATCAACAAAGAAACGAGATGAGGTTATGTCAGGATCTAGCATCTTTTTTGAGAATAAAACTTTGAAAATGAGTGCTTGTAGCAAGATTTGGATGTGACTAAGGAGCATTTTGATGTCTTGCCTACTTGGATTGAACTTAATGTTGATTTCTTGAGGAAGTTGGTAGTTCCATTTGAGATATTTGTGAAAGTGGATCAAGCGACAACTAAACGGGAGAAATTGCATTATGCCAGAGTGCTTATTAATGTTAAGGTGGATAAAGAATTGTCGGATCAGATTTCTTTTAATAATGAAAAGGGGATTGATGTGGTGTTTGATGTGGTGTATGAGTGGAAGCCATCATTGTGCTCAGCTTGTAAGCAGTTGGGGAATGGAATGGCAAATTGTAAAAATTAAAGATAGTAAAGAGGAAGGAATGGAGAGTTAAATACGTTCAGTAGGAGATGGAAGTGATTGAGTCTGTTGTTCCAGCAGTGAGAGAGGTGGGTGTGCAACAAGATGATTCCCAGCTGTGAGAATAACAACAAGGAAATCAAGGTCACCTGTCCAACCAACTGTGACAAAAAATGCATTTCCTGGTTTGGATGACATATCTACAGAGGATATGTTTGTGAGGCAAGTCGTTTGTGATGGTATTGGTGCTAATAAGGATAGGGGAGGGGCATCTCTTGGGGCAAATGGATAGTGTGATAAGTTGGAATGTCCGAGGGATTAATTGTTTGAAAAAACAGAAGGATGTGAAGAATTTTCTAAACAATAGATCCCTTGGATTGGCGGGTCTCATTGAGACCAAAGTTAAAGTTAATCATATAAGTTATCTATATCAAAATATCTTTGGTGGTTGGTGCTTTACAACATACTCTACTTGCCATCCTAGTGGTAGAATTGTGCAAGCTGGGAGTTCTCTAAGTTTGAATGTTACTATCTTGTTAGTAACTACACAATTAATCCATTGTTGGATTATTCCAGCTGGTGGAGGGGTGGGTTTTTATTGATTAATTATTTATGATTTCAATACTACTAGTCGTAGGGAGGTGTGGTGGAATGACCTTTTCTGGTTTAGCTGAGAGGATAAAAGAATCTTGGGTTTGGACGGTGGTATTTTAATTGTGTTCTTAATAGGGAGGAGAAATGGATCCTTTTAGGAGATGTGTCGCAAGTTGTGGTGTAGAGAATCTAAATTTTATTGGGTGTTTTTACACGTGGAATAACAAGCAATAGAAGGAAGAGAATAGAGTTATGGGAAATGAGAAGTGCATTGAGATGTTTCCCACTACTAAAGTTGTTTTACAGCTTGAGGGAAAGTTTGATCATTCTCTCATGTATATAAGATGTCATGAAGAAGTGAGAAGGAGAGCTCCTTTCAAGTATTACAAGATATGGTGTCAAGCCCCTGATTATTTGAGTAGAGTACATATGGGTGGAGTTATAATTCACATGGTACTCCTATGTTTTATGTGGTGCATAATTTGAAAAAGGTGAAGGATGAGCTGAAAACTTTGAATAAAGCTGAATTTAGCAATATTTAGGTGGCATGTAATTGCTTTAAAGAAGCTTGAAGAATGTCAAAGATTAATGCATTTAAGGGTTAGTGATAAGGACATGGGAGAAAAAGAGCTAAGGGCTGTAATAGAAAATAGAAGGATACATACGATGCATGTATCTTTTGAGAACCATAAGTTGTTTCATCAAGATATTAAATCTAGAAGGCTTCAGAATACAGTGTATAGTATTCATGACATGAATGCAAAATGGGTTGAAAATATCCATGATGTTAATGCTGCGTTTTCTAGAGTAATACAAACATCTTTTGTGTACTGATAGGCCTAGAAGAAGGTGTATACAACATGAGGTGATTGATGCTGGTTGTGTGCTAAATGAGATGCAACAAGAGACTATTTTGAAAGAAGTTACAACAGAGGATGTAAAATTTGTATTGTTAACTATCAACTCAATAAGGTTGAATGAGAGTCTAGAGAGAGAAGGTCCCGCCTCTCTCTATAAATCAATTGTTTACTGTTCTTTTGATTTGGTTCGCAACATTTGCTGGAGCTATGGCAAAAGGACCAATAAATGTTAATGGTGGACAAAAATTGAAACAAGTAGTAAAACTTGTGAAGAAACCTCAAACAATAGATGCGAAGAAGAAGAAGAATGTGAATGAAATAAATGTTTAATGTGGCCGTTTTAAGCTGGACTACAAAGGAGGAAAAGGATGATGAATCACTTGTGTTTGCGGATTTGAATGTGTTAGAAATTGATAGAACGAATATTATACAGCTAGATCTCAGGTTGCTAACTAGATTACGTCTATTTAAACTCCAGTGAGACAATCAACAAATCAAGTGAATCCTTCACCTCATCATATGCAACAATTAGTGAGTAATACTGGTAATAATGTGATTGGAGACAGAATTTGTTTGCGAGTATTGGAGAGGAGGGAATTGATTTGGCTCAGGTTAGCAATATTGGAATTGTTAATGAGGAAAATGTTGAGGTAGTTATTCCGGGTGATGATTTTAAGGATGAGACTGAATTTTAGGATTATTGAATTGTTTGTTTTGTGTTAGGAGTAAAACCAACATATTGAATTGTTAATGGATTTGTGAGACAAATTTGGGGTAAATATGGGATTGATAGGATTGGTATGAATAATAATGGAATTCTTGTGGTTAGATTTCGTGCATTATAAGGGAAGCGAAAAATGATGGATATTAGGCTTATTATGTTTGATAAGAAGTCGATTATCATGAAGTGTTGGCATCCAGATTCGGACCTCTTATCTAAAACAGTTAAGGTGTTTCAAACATGAATAAGGTTGCCTTGTCTACCATTGAAGTTTGGGGTCAAGCTACATTGAACAAAATAACTAGTCTAGTTGGTAAACCAGTTCGTATTAATAGAGCCACAACAAAGAAGGATATCATTGAGTATGCTCAAATTTTAGTGGAGATGCACATGTATGGATCAGATCATGTATCTAGATGAAATCCAGTTTGTTAATGAAAAAGGGGATAAATGACACAGAAGGTTTGCTATGAATGTAAACCTATTCATTGTGATGATTGTGGAGGCATTGGGCATATTGTGGAGGAATGCAGAAAGAAGACATATGATCTTACTCTTGCTAAAGTGAAGCCTAATCAAGTTTGAGGGCAAAACAAGAAAAGTGTATGTTATGCCAGTTTCAAAATAAGCATAACATCCAGTGCAAACTGTTCTCACAGTTGCAAATGAGGCTGATATAAATAAGCAGGCAAAAGCATTGGTTGTTAATGGTCGGGTGACAGGAGTACAACTGGAAGAGAAGCAAGTTGTGGGGGATAAAAAATAACAACTTTAGGCGATAACTAGTGATTTTTCCTACGCTCTTGAATTCTCTCTCGGCACATGATAAGAGACGCTTCACTTATCTTGCACCGTTGCCATGGTAGGACAATCAAAAGCTAAGGGAAAGAAATCGCAGGAAAAAAAAAAAAAAAACTCAGAAAGAGAGGAAGCAAGGACCTACAAGTGCACTTGAAGGTCAGAAACGGAAATCAATGGTTGAACTTCATGGAACTGCGAAATTAGTGATTCAAACCTCTAAATTGGATCATCCACTTTCACCGCAAAATTCATTGCAAGAGTTACAAAAGTAACATAAGGATAAGTCTAAATTATCTAAGTGGCGACGATAATGAAGAATACGCAGGTTCGATTGGAGGCTATTGAAACAGGTAATCCTCAATCTCGCAATCTTTTGCCTGAATTTGAGAAGGTGCAAGTGAATGATATTTAATTACCTGTGAAATCTGCCATTAAAATTGATATTGAAGACGTTCAAGAAGAAATTAATTATTGGGAGTCTGCATTAGTTTGCTATGTCGTCGGGGCCAATCCTTCATTAACAATAATGGAAGGTTTTTTGCACTGAATTTCGGTTAATATAGGAAGTGAAATGGTTAATAAAAGAATTTTTCTTGTGAGGTTTCATACTGTAGAATATAGAAATGTTATTTTGAACGAAGGATTCCAGTTTTTTTGATAGAAAACCTTTAATTGTTGAAAAAAATGGCATGCTGAAAATGATTTTAAGAAGGCAGAATTGAAAATTATTCTTGTATGTGTAACACTATTCTCAAACTTGAAATACACATGTTTACAATCACGATAAAAAAAACAATTTGTAGATAATAGGAGTTGAACACATGATCTTTGAAATGAAAGCTGAGAGTTTAACCACAAATCCACTAGAATATCTACTATCAATTATGAAATTTATGAATAATAATGCATTTGATAATTAGTACTAACTTGATGCATCGCGATAAGGTCATAAGGCTTCATTCATGCGTACCTTAACTCGAGTTGTATTGGTCTGACCAAATAATACAACTAGGTTGTATCTACCAAATTCAATTCCCACCTGCTCTTTCCATTGGACAGGTTTAGATCCACCATTACTCCTATAGTCCTATTACACAAATGCACAATAGTCAAAATCTTTCACTCGTTGATTACAATTGGAATTCAGGACCCAGGCCCGACCCTAAGGGTTGTTCACTAGAGCGGTCGCCCAGGGCCCGTAAAAAAGGGGGGGGGGGCAAGTTTCAAAAAATCCAGAAGTTAAAACCCCAGAAATAATATCTTTTGATGAGTGAGACGTGAATTTCCTACTTTCCTTCATCTTTCTTTAACGTTCATGTACTTTTTCTATCTACTCTCTTAAGGGTTCTGCAAATCTATATCTTCATTCTTCAGTTCTTCACGCTTCCACACTTCAACAATTAATCAAATATCAATTCATGGATACTCACTCTACTAGAAATTTTGCAACGGAAAAAATTACATAAATATTTGCTTTTCTCCTCTCTATTTTTTGCTATTAACATGGTGATTAAGAAACTACAATCTAAGTCTATGTGCATTAACTCTACTATCAAACAGTTGAAAGGTGTATTGTTTTACTTTGAAAAGTATGGAGATGAAGGTTTTGAATCTTGCATGAATGTTGTTAGAGAAATTGCTTCAAGTATGGATGTAGAGCTTATCCTTCCAACAAAACGTCATATTACTAGGAAAAAATGATTTGATGAAATTAATCATGATGAAGAAAATCAATCGGCGGAGGAGTCCTTTCGAATCAATTACTTTTTGGTTGTTGCGAATATGGCTATTAGTTCTTTAAAAAATAGATTTGAACAATTAAATATATTTGAAAGTATTTTTGTTTTTTATTTGATTATGAAAATTTAAAGTCATTAGATACCAATGATTTATTAATATGTTGTACACTCTACTTTTTGTCATGGTGATTTATCTGATTTTGATACAAATGATCTTTTCTCTAAATTGAAAGTGCTCCAAATGACTTTGCCAAATGAATTAATGCCGACCATGGAAATTCATGAGTATGTTAAATCGGCGGATTGTTATCCAAATGTATCAATTGCTTATAGAATATCATTAACGGTTCCCGTGACTGTAGCCTCTGCTGAAAGAAGTTTTTCAAAATTAAAATTAATAAAAACATATTTGAGGGCATCAATGTGACAGGAAGGATTGAGTGGTTTGGCAATTTTGTCTATTGAAAAGGACATGTTAGAAAATACTAATCTCGATGATATTATTCATGACTTTGCTTCTCAAAATGCTAGATGAAATCGCTTTTTATGATTATTTACATACTTTGTAGGTTTTAGGCGCTACTCTTCTGGCTTGGACATGGTTATCTCAATTATGAATGATGGTTTCGAGGTAGATGAAGTATTTACATTCACTACATTTTTTGAGTTTTGTAACAACTAGATTACTAAATATGTAATACAAAGTACTCCCTCCGTCCCAAAATATAGTTCCTGCTTCTATTTTAGGAGTCAAATTTTAAAATCTTTGACCAAATACTCTCACTAATGTATATAAAAAAACATACTTATGTGGGATCTTGTTAGATTCGCCATAATGTATATATTATTCATAATAACAACTTTTTATATTTTTTACTAATACGAAATAAAAGATATGGGAAATTTCCTCATGTACCCCTGAGGTTTAACGTAATTCCCAAATTACCCCTCACATTTGGGGAATTCCTCAGATACCCCTGAGGTTTATGTTTGGATCTAAAATACCCTTACTAATGACGGCAGGTTAACGCCGTTAATTTTTTTTCCTTTCCTCTCCCCTCTCCATCTTCATCTCCTTCATCTCTCCTCCTATCTTCTTCATCACTCATCTTCTGCACCACTCATCTTCTTCACCATCAAATTGTAATCAAACTATAATTTTTTAAGTATTATAACAAGCTTATTTCTTAACCTTCAAAACTTCAAAGACAAAAAAAAAATCATTTAATTTACTGCTTCAAAACCCAAAATCATCCAACAACAACTAAATCAAACAACTTTCATATCAGAACTTCCAATATTTAGATGCAAAAAATTTCACGCCAGAATTGACCCACCATCAGAGCTTCAAAAAAAAACCCATTGCTCCATTGGAGGTTCAAAATTGAACTATCATACTAAATTTATGCTATGAGTACTTCATATTTTCTAATTGAAGCAGAATTTTAATGACCCAATTCGCTTATAAGATAGAAAATTCTTCTTCTGCTACTTTTTAACAAGAATGCAAAAATTATAAGAATGGTGTTCGGTGGGGGCAGCAGCTAGGTGGTGAATGGGGTTGTTTTGGGTATTGAAAAATAGAGAGGTAGAATGGTGGGCGGAGAGAGAAAAAATTCTGAGAAATGTAGGGAAAGCTTGGAGGATGGTGGGAGGAGAGAGAAAGCTTGGAGATTCATCAATGGAGGAGGGTGGGAGGAAAGAGAGAAAACTGAAGAAAGAGATAGAAAAAAGTTAAAGACGTTAGGGTTCCGTCAAGAGTAGGGTATTTTAGACCCAAAGACAAACCTCAGGGGTATTTGAGGAATTTCCCAAATGTGAGGGGTAATTTGGGAATTACGTCAAACCTCAGGGGTACCTGAGGAAATTTCCCAAAAGATATTGTAGGTCAAATGTATGTCTTGAAAACTGTGTAAAAAGAAACATGAACTACATTTTGGGACAGAGGGAGTATAATATCAATGAAATTGATGTTTTTTTTTCTAAGATTAATATGTTATATTAGAATATATCAGGCCACAATACAACGGGTGAGCCCGGATCCCGACAATTTCTAGGTCCGGGACACTTTGGTAAACGTGGGTCCTTTATATATATATATATAAAGGACCCACGTTTACCAAAGTGTCCCGGACCTAGAAATAGTCGGGATCCGGGCTCACCCATTCATTATATTCGAGTACTAATGTCATGTCGTTCATACTTCACGCCCCACGGCGTTGAAGTCGTCCAGCTTTCTCCCATGACTCCAATTAATTCTTCGTCTACCACAGACACTACATCTAGGGATACTCCATAATGTCGTCACGCTTTCCGTATGCCCCTTACTACGTGCTTTTATATCCCAACTCATTTCGCCAATCTTCTCGGTCAATTTTATAATGTTGATGTAAGTCAGTAAGTGTACACATAGTCTAAATTAAAGAATGCACCCAAAAAAAAAAAAAAAGGTGCAAAATAAAAAAAGAAGTAAAAGGTATATTCAATGCTTTATTGTTGTATCGTGGCCTGATAGCCTGCGAAACATTTTTAAATAATTGTATTCATGCATGCATCATGGCGGAATATTAATTGATCATACATACAATCTTCTCTGTTATTGTATTGTACTTCTACCAACTTTTAAATCAAAGGGATATTCTTATAAACTGCAAGGTCTTAGGAAGACAATAAAACCGTTAATTACTTGAACAAAGAGTGATAACTTGTATAGTTATATATTTATCTATATCATGTAAGTAAAAAGGGGAGGAAGATGGTGTCATCTTTAAAAAAAAAATTTGTTATACCCTTAATGTATTTAAAATGCAACATATATCAATTAATTTTTTTTTCTCCCTACTTGTCATATATATTGAACAAATTAATTATGGAATTCAATTTGAAAGTCTAATTAAGTATTAAAATAAAGAAAATAATTTTCTCTTATTACATATGTGTTAACTCTCATAAAAAATTAAATTTACAACAAAACTTGGTTGCCACTATCATAAGAAAACTAAAAACTTGAATTATTTCATATTAGTAATCATATTGATAATATTTTAAACACTAAAAGTTGATTATTATTCGGTAATCCCTATTAAACTCTTCCACTTTATTATTAGTATTCAACTATTGAACCTAAAATACAAATTCTTTCACTTTATTTGAGCACAAGCTTTCTTCTTCTCTATATATATTTCCTTCTTTTAATACTATAACAAAATTATGATGAACAAATAACTAAATAAATCAATGAAATACCTGATTTAAGAAAAACATATTAAAAATAATTTTAGATGTATGTTCAAATCAAATTTTTATAAAATTGATAAATAACTAATTGAGAAAAAAAAAACGATAATATGACACGCATGCATGACATGCAAGAAATGCTAGTACAAAATAGTGGGACGCAATGAGGCATCTACAGATGATAAATTTCATTGAGCCTAATACAATCCCACGCCGGATGAGAGTTTCACCATATACAAGGTCGGTAAGGTAACATCCCAAAATCAATTGCTGATAGTTGGAGTAAGCCACCACCAATCTATATGTTAGTCATTTTCTCTCTAATTTTTCAATGTGGTAAAACTATTGCTAACTCACATGGGGGTTATACTCTAACACTCCCTCTCACATGTGAGCCCCTATTAATCTTGCAATCTAGATAGGTCACAACATCCTCGTTAGGCCCTCTCTAGACTTTCAACATGAGGTCAACTGGTTCGCTTCTTAGGACAAAACAATTACGTTTGGCTTACTTGTCCCTAACATATCTTTAACACTTTCATCTTGCATTTCACAATGGGACGGGATCGTTCTCTCTAATGACATGATAAACTTCATCGGGCCTAATACAAGCCCACGTTGGAGGCAAGTTTGAGCTCTGATGCACGGACACGTCAGTTTGGTTGACGTTTCATGTGTCGAAAACGTTTTGCATGTCAAAATGCAAGAAAACGGTTTTGAAATGCATAGACACCCTATCTAATACTCCTCCTTCCGCTGGCCCGCTGCAAGTCTTCAACCATTCTTATTAACTCTACCATTCATCTTGGTACTATACTCTATATTGAATCATTATATTTATATGCTACTATTCCATATCTAATATATATACTTGTAATCCAAAAAATCTAAGACCGTTGAAATTTGATTAGAATATAAAGCTAAGATAATAAAAATAAAACGTAGATCATTAAGTAACACTAGTAGAAAAAGGTCAATTTGCGTCGCCCCATTTGCGTCGCACAAACACGGAAACGATGCAAATATACTATTTGCGTCGCATGCAACAATGAATCGACGCATAAGACGAACTATGTGCGTCGTATCTAAATAATGTGCGATGCAAATCATCTATGTGCGTCGCATGAAGCCCATGGTGCGACGCACATAACAAAGTAATCTGCGTCGCATGAAGCCCATGGTGCGACGCAGATTACCAACCCAACACAAAGCCCCATGTTTCATATCCTCAAACCCTAAAAACAAGTTGCAGCAAATAAACTCATATTACAATTTACAACCCAGCGCCTCTTTTTCAAAATCCTCTCACCCTCAGACCCCCCTCTCTCTCTCTCACCTCACCCCCTCTCTCTCTTAACCGTCTTCGTTTCGTCAGCGAACAAAGTAATCTTGTAGATCTCTCTACTCGAAAAAAGTTGAACAACGAAAATTGAAGAACCAGCGAAAACTCAGTTCATGCATCTGAAAACCGCCATGGATGATAGCTTCTCTCTCCTCGAAAACTCTTTGATTTTGTAGATCTAATTTCTGATGAAGAAGACGAATAGAACCAACCACCAGGTTCTTTTTTTTTCTTGAAATTATTAATTTTGTAGTCTATTTCGTTTTTAATTTTTTAGATCTTATTTTATGTTTTAATTCTCAGATCCTAAAATTCATTCTTTTATCTACGTCATTTTCTCTCTCCTCCATTTTTGATGTTTTTCATTGTTGTGAGCTCTCAGTGCGGACTGTTGTCGATGGATTACCAGCGAGAGAGTGAAAAAATATGCGGGATCTGGGTTGTTTTCTCGCCGGCGGAATTTTTTTTGTTTCAAGTTTTGTTGCCGGCGTCCTCGAAGACGGTAGCGAACTCAAAATGAAGATGAAGCATTTTGTTTTTTGTAATTTCTGTAACTATGTCATTGAACTTTTTTTCCTTTTGTTGATTTGCTTATTTTTATTTTCTGTGTTAGATCTAGAATATTTGCGAACTTTCCGGCGGTTACTGGTTTTTTATGGTTGTTTGATGGTGAACTTTTCTTTTTGAAACACAGAATTTGTGCGTATTTTGTATAATTTGTACAAGTTTCTCATTTGCGTAATATAATTCTACTTTGTTTAATTTCTTTTTTTTAAGTTTAGATTGTTTATCAGTTTATAATTTGGTTTCATAGTTTCAATTAACAGAGCGATTGTAGAAAATGATTATGGTGGATTTTTTTTACCTGTTTCAACTTTTGGAATAGTGGACTCTTTTTTTTTGTTTGTTATAAAGAAATTTGCGTCGCACCCTTCACCATGTACGACGCAAATCACTCATTCAAGATCAATGTGCGTCGCACATAGTGATTCATGCGACGCAAATCAGGCTGCTGGGGATGGAATTGGGGGCTGGTAAGATCCACTTGCGTCGTACCGTATACGGTGCGACGCAAATAGCTGAACCATCTGCGTCGTTTCCGCATACGACGCAGATCGTTTCTGAATCATTTGCGTCGAGGGCTTTGGCGTCGCACCAGAGTCCGACGCAAATAGGCGCCTCACATCCGACGCAAATTACCTTTTATGTACTAGTGTAACTAGAATTAGTAATGGGGTTTTTTTAGAATTTTCTCAAAACGTTTCCCCGATGTTTTCTCACCTTTAGAATTTTCGTTTCCCCGTGTCCACGTGTCCATTTCTGTCCAATTTAGAGTTTGAGGACATACAAGATTGTTAGGGTTCCATTTGGAATAACCTACCAATATATATGTTAGTCATCCTTTCTTTGATTCTTCAATGTGCCACAATTATTCTTAACTTACATGTAGATTATATTCTTGACAAAAGATAACACACAATCAAAATTGTATAAATTTCCTGCTGAAGACAACAATGAGGCATCGAAAAGTAGAGAACCGTTAAACCAGAAGCTTTATTTTTTTAAAAATAACTTGGTGCTTTTTATATCAATACTTTCGCCAACATACACATAAGTTTTAAGGAATACTAGCAACCAAATGGGATGGTGCAGTAGCCCAATTACGCATATTACATGGAACTACTACTATTTTACAGTCCTTGAGTAATATTACAACCAAGCTAAAAATTCATTTCCTGCTAAAGAGAATAATGAGGCATCGAAAAGTAGAGAACCGTTAAACCAGAAGCTTTATTTTTTAAAAAATAAGTTGGTGCTTTTTATATCAAAACTTTCGCCAACATACACATAAGTTTTGAGGAATACTATCAACCAAATGGGATGGTGCAGTAGCCCAATTAAGCATATTACATGGAACTACTACTATTTTACAATCCTTGAATAATATTACAACCAAGCTAAAAATTCATCATCCCTCACTAAACCTTGTTTGGCCAAAGAATTTGCCATGAAATTGGATCGCCTACCTTTGTGAATTATTTCCACCTTGAGCCCCCTTGTTCTTGCGCACCTAATGAAGTTTAGCTGGAAATTCATATTCCATGGTCCTCCAGAATCTGAGTTACACCATTGCACCGCGTTTGATGAATCTGACTCCACTATGATTGGTCGTCCTTTTAAGATCTCACAGGTCATTGAAATTTGGATGGTTTTATAAATCGCGATAACTTCAACACATTTTATCTCAATGTCGAGAATTGGCTTGGAAAACCGACATTTGAACAAACCTTCCTCATTATGAAGTACTCCGCTAATTGCATATATGGCTCGTGCTCCATTGAATGAGGCGGCAATATTCCATTTGAGGGCGCCTTTTGGAGGGGGGATCCAGTCTTGAGGTGGTATTAGCAAGTTAGGATTATACGATGAAGATCAGGGGTCAAACCACTTTAGACAAGATGTATTTTTTTTTTGAATATCTTCATACGTGTAGGGGAATTTTTCATGCCACCCTTTTAGCCACCAACTCAATCTTAGCATGATTAGGTCTTGTAACTGAGCAACCGGGGTTGGTGGATTATTGAATACCATGTTATTCCGTTCTTTCCATAAGGTCCATACGATAATGAAAAAAGTTGTGAGCCAAACCTTTTTGAAAAAAGGGCCTTTGCCCCCTAAGGTTCCATTGATTGAAATCTTCCATAACATCCCGAGGAAGAACCCAGCTTACTCCCCATAAGTGCAACCACCAAGACCATAGATGCGTAACATCATGCACTGAGCGTAGATGATTTATCTGGATATTATAACACTTAAGACAAAGTCTTGACAAACTGTCCATAAAGACCCTATGTAATTCGCACCTAGTCATACTATGGACCCCTTGCAGACAGTTATAAAACAAATGTTGATGGTTTTCAATACGCTAGCTAGCCACATATTAGGACTAAATTAAATATCTAAGCTGATACCAACTTTGTACAGCTGCTGTTTTGCGGTCAAAATTCTGTTATTATCAATTTCATTTTTGTAGTAAGTAATTAATTATGTTAAACACAGACAATATACATCCTAATTCCTTTGATAACACCAAAGCAAAGCAACACCTATACAACAAAATTGCAAATGGTCAAACCATCATGGCCGTTCCTGAACCAATGGTTCGGGGTGAAATTGAACATGAGCCCCTAATACATTAGAAATTTATTGAATGAATTTTTTTATTAATTTAAACAAAAGTTAGATAATTATTCTAGAAAAAAATTGAAATTACATTAAGCATTCACATTTAGTAGTATCATTTAATCTTTTGTACTTTCATTTGTCCCAAATTGTGTACAGTAACCCCCCCCCCCCTTTCTGGAAAAATTGGTCAAAAGCTCCCCTTTTGTGATTCATCTAACTCATAATTTTAGAAATTTTTATACTAAAACTACATTCTAAATGTTAATTTACATAGATAATAACACTCCAATATAAGAAACGATGGCCAAATACATACAAGAAAATTTATAAACTTCTAGAATTTATGTCAAAAACTTAAATTACAACTAAATTAGAATTTCACTACTTGTTACGTAGTATGAAACTAGTAAACTATACAACAACTCCCAACTTCAGGTTCTTAATTTGGAGACTTGTGCAACAATGATTGGGCTCGAATCCCGATTCTGAACTCCGATCAGCAACCTGCAAAAAGGGACCCACCCTGGAGGTTTGGGTGGTATTTCCCCCTCCGATGATTAAGTCAGATATCAGGGATATGAAGGAACTTTTAGAGAGAGAAAGTAGAGAGATAGAGAATTTATGGCAGAATAACAGTACTGTGCTCTGAAAAACGTACCTTTTCCCTGAAATCAAGGACTATTTATACTGTTTGGAATGACTGATGTGCCTTGATGTCACCCTAATTTGGGAGCATCTGATTGGCTAAGGAATAATATGATGACACGTGGCAAGTGCTAATTGGTCAATACAATTTACCCTTTAGCTGAATCAGGCTTCACTTGTATTGGGCCTAAGTACAATTTTAGGGCCACAAGTGAGCTTTCCAGTACACCTTTTCTTCAGAAAAGTGTACTTTAGCCCAAAGAACCTGCATACCTTTGTACTTTTCTTTGCCTAAGCGAATGCCACATGTAGGGCAGGGATAGTGCCGCGTGTCATCAGAGTAGCCGTCGATTTTTAGGCTACAACACTACTCAATATTTAAAATAAAATTAAAAATCTAATATCAAATTAAAGTATCAGTAAGCAATTTCAAATAAGTATTACCAAATATTAAAAACAAAATATTTGATTTAATTTTATCAATCAGCGATTATGATCAAAATTGAGACCATGAAAAAGAATAAAGAAATTTTATCAATTATGAAATTAAGATTTAATATTTTTTTTGAAGGCAGATTTAAGATTCTCAAGGTAGTAGAAAATATATAAGCTTGAACTACAAAAATTGAAAAAACAAAGATATAACATTAATTTACACAAAATAAAAATTAGAAGACGAATTTGGAAACATGATCCTTGACAAAATGTTTATCAATAGTCTTCAAATTTTCCAAACATCGGAAATCCTCAATTCCGACTTAACCTCTTTTTTTTATAAAGGCATTTGTATATGCCCATAAAATAATAACGTAGTTAAATCTGTTAGAATTTGAAATGGTTAAAGTTGAAAGTAATGAATTTTCAGATCAATTGTGATAAAGGAAGAGAAATTACAGTAACTGAAAATAAGAAATAAAGGATTATGAAGGTAGGAATTCGGAAGAGATTAAACGAAATTAATTAAGAATTTACTTCTAGAAATTAGTGCCTTACGTGGCAATAAAATCTTTGGTAATGGAAGAAAGCTTTACGATGTTTCACGCATGGCTCATCGACGGTTGGTATTTGTTAAGTTTTTTTTTTTTTAATAAAGGAGGTTGAATTAGTTTTTTTTTTCAAAATTGGGCCCTAGGCGGGTGCCCCGCCTAAGGACCGGGCTTGCAAACCACATAACATCAGCTACTGTAATTCTCTCCTTTACAATGTACTTTCTCCGTAACAAAATAGATGTTACACTTTTTTAATATGGTTCTAACAAAATAAACATTACACTTCCTTTTTAGGCAACAATCTCTCTCTATCTCTCTACTATCACATGAGTCTCCTTTTTTCTCTCTCTACCTCTCTCTTCTTCAAAAAAAATTATCTAGAAAAGTGTGTTTTGAAAAGTTTAGCATCTATTTCGTTACAAAGGAAGTACTTGATTTCATTTATACTTTTATGCACATTGTTAATCTGCATATTCCACAATGCATTATTCCTTTCTTGCATACTTTGTAGATTATGGCAAGCACACTTGCATTTAGAATGTGCTTCTTAAATTTTCTACCTTTTGATCTTCTTATAATCCAGCTAAACAACTGACTATAATTCTTTGTGAGAGCTTGAATGCCAAACCAATATTTTATCTACTGTAAACACAACCTACTAAAAGGACAGACAAAGAACTAATGTTCATGCGTCTCCTTAACATTATTTCTTACTCCCCTCATCACGTAATATGGTCCTTGTTTTTTTTTTTACGTGGTCTCCAAGATAAACATTGAGCTTCAATATCTTCAATTCCTTATCAATGAAAAATATAAAAAGTTGATATTATAAAACTACACATTGAGGGGAATCTAACAAGATTCCACATGAATAAGTATTTTTCTATATATACAAATGAGAATATTTGGCCAAAGAATCTAAAGTTCGACCTTAAGAGAGAGAAACAAGCACTATATTATAGGCCAGATGGAGAAGAATATATTGATCAGTAGAACATATCCCAATGTTGTGAAGTCTATCTCTGGTTTATTATCAATTTCGAGCATTCAATTTTTTTTAACTATTCTTGTGTAACTAAATGTTATATTCTGTTAAGATTGTTAGGAAGTTGTTAAAACTTGTTTGTTAGTTTTGGCGGGAAGTTCTGTTACATTAGTTATCTAGCTAAATTAAGAAGTACTTTAGATACATTAAGAATTAATGACAATCCTCCTTCTATCCCTCTTTATTTTCTTTGTCTCTCACGTTAGAACTTTCTTCTTTGGTTGTATCTATATATCCCTCCCCTATCATATATTCTATTAAAAAAGTTATAGTTTGAGTTTCTTAGTATTAGCTATTGAAGCTGCTATTATATTGGTATCAGTGCAAACCTCAACAAATTGGATTTTCTTGAATTAACCCATTTCAGCAAGCTGGAATTTTTTTATATTCGTAAGATTTTGTAACTAAATTCCTCACTTAATTGCAATTATGGCACCTATAAACTGCAAAGTAGCCATAGTGGAGGAGCAATTACGGTTACAAGCACAAAGATTGGAGGCACAATAAACCTAGATGATGCAATTCGAAGAAACCATGAGATCCATGATGTAACCTTTCATTGAAATAAATGAAAGATTGAGGAAAGGCATATCCAAGAGAAATTCATCCAATGGAGGGTCTCCAAGAACGTTTGAGTGCAATTCCATAAGCATTTAAAGGTACGTTCCCAAAATTAAATTTTCGTGAAATTGATGGTACCAACCTACAACATGGATTAAAAAACTACAATATGTACTTTCATTTTGCAAAATTCTAATGATCATAAAGTAGATTTGGCTTGACTAAAAAAGATTCATAATGTTGAAAAATGGATCATATCTATGAATCAAATAGGAGAAATGTTGAGTGGTCTCAATTCACATTTGATTTGTCGGCTAGACCATGGGGGGGGGGGTTAAACATTTTCGGGGCTCTATGCAATTTATACAATTGGATTGCTCTTCATTGTAAATTGGGCTTTTAGGGGAATTATCTAACAATGTCAGACCTAAAACTACCACAATATATTACTTCATAATCAATAATAATACTATATCACCCTTTAACATCATCGTAATATAACTTTACCCGAATATATTTATAGAGAGGATATGTGCAAAAGGAACAGGAACATATTTGAAAAAAACAACTATTGTGTAATTATAAGGATTAGGCATGAACGGCTAAACACATATAAGAACTTTTTATCACTAATTGTTTTTACTATAAAAAAGAAAAAATAACTTAGATATAATTGTTCTCATTCTGAAGATTAAATCAAAAAAGAGGAGAGAGAAAACCAAAATAAAAACCTTTTAGTATTCATCTATGAGACCCTTCCTCTTAGAATCAACACCCTCTTTGAAAAATCAAAACTTCAATTTTCAAATCTATAATTTTGTTTTGAAACCAAATTATTGTTTGGCTGAAAGTAAATAGGTAAAATTGAGCACTTAAGTTTTTTTTTTTTTTTTTTTGGTAAAGAAAATTGAGCCATTGACGTGTCTATTTTATATAGAGTTTCTAGCCCCATTTCCTTAACATTGAGTACAATTTTGAGCTCGTTTGAGCTCATATATATTTGTGTGATTTGATTTGTCTGGACTTGGTTTTGCTCCTATATGTTTTATCCTGCACATTATGCATTTTATGCCTTAATCTAACCACGGAAGGAAAATCTGATGATCACTCATAACCCATAGTAGATCTGGGAAGTCACACAAGCAATTTGAGGGAAGATTTGGGTCGAAAGCTGAAGAAAAGCTTTCCCGATGGATCTGACGATTTGGCCCAACCGTGTGAGGTATATATCCTTAGTTGCAATTGGTACGGCTGACCGGGAGAAAGAGCCCAAAAACGCTTGCACGCCCAACCGGAAGGATATCTAGCTGAAGTCGTTGAAGAAAATCATCGCACCTAGACCGGGCGGTTTCTTTGTATGCATATATTTAATGTTTTTAGCCGTTTTCACAAACACTATATTGGTTTATAGAAATTTTGATTCGACTATATTATTTTTCTCATTTCTTAGGTTAAAAACACTTACTTTCTCTCTATAGCTTTATATGCACTCTTGACTTTGAGGATTTATGAAGATCGTGGATTTCGCTTCGCTTCGATCATTTGATATTATTCTTTACTTAGTTTAATTTGATAAAAGCCTTTACTTTGATTGTGCTTATTATGTTATTTAATGTCATGAGTGAGTAATCTATTCTATGGCTAAGTAAGGGGATCCATGTTTATACCTATTCGATTATAATTTAAAGTTTCAATGTTGTGATTGAGATTAGAGTTTTCCTAATGATTTATTATCATTATGTAATTCATGTAATTTTCCAATATCATGTTTTATGATTAAGCTAATAAGAGTTAGAATCGAAAGATTGTACTCATTAGAGGCATGCTGCAACTGATAGATCTTATTACCTTAGCTAGCGACTGTACTGCATATGTTGATCTAAGGCTGTTTAGACCAGATATATCATAGGATTACCAAAAGACTCTAATTCCTCATCTTTTAATCCAAGTATTGTTGAATTATATTGTATTCGGTGAGTTGGTATAAGCAAGGTGGACCGAACGAATACCCTCGATTTTTAATCATCTAATTTACATCCATTTCTGATTTACTTTATCTTAGCACTAGTTATTAATCTTTCAACAAATTTTCTCCTGAAGTAGTGAACTTCATTGTACATCAATCTATAGAAATCCTCTCCCTAAGGATCGACCCGTATTTGCAGAGTCTCTGCTAACAACAAACAGCATGCACTGTGGTGTTACTTTTTAAACTCATCAGCCAATATTGTGGTACTTTGAAGAGTGGAAATGAAACTAAGGAAGGAAGTTGTAAGTTTGAAGCACAAGGAAAAAGTAGAGATATCAGGCAATGTATATTTCCAATGATGATTGATTATCCCAGGATTTAAGGCCCTTCCCCCCTTAAAGGTTAAAACAAATTCCAAGAAGGAAAAACTATAAAATAATGTGTTGGAATTATTACCTTTGTTGAGTAAAATAATTTAACTGTTGCAAGAATCGAACCGATGCTTCTTCTCTCCCAAATAGCACGACTTTGACAACTAGTTTAAACAGAGGTTTGTTGATTTATTTTTACACATTACATAATTAGCTAATTTTGGTGCACAAGGCATAAGCTGCCCCTATAACTAGATTAAGAGATGAAATACGGGTGAATGTGGTGGAAACATTTAATAAGGTTAAGCAAACTAATAGTCCAGAGAGTTATGTAGATCAATATGAGGAGTTGAATTCGGTTATGTTGCAGTAAAACAATATCTTGTCTGGGTCATACTTTCTTGTTAGCTTTATAGGAAGGTTAAAACCCAATTTAAAAGCTATTATGATAGTTTTTAAATATGAAGCAACGGTTGATGATGGGAATTATGCTAAATTAAAAGAAGATAATTTAGCAACAACCAACTAGCACAAAACCCACACAAAAATTAACCTTCCATCTCTTCTTTGTTCCTACACCACCCGCTTCTTCTAAACTGAACACTATTCAACCTACATATTCTAAGCCATTTCAATCCAATTATTAAAAACCACACATTAATAATTCTAAGGAGGATAGGATGGAAAACAACAAAAAGGCGTATATATGCTTCTTTTGTGATAAACCTTCGGACAGGGCACATAAGTGCCAATTGAAGTAAACGCGACTATTCTAGTAGAAATACGTGGATGGGAAATTGAAAAAAAAATGAAGAGCAACGTTTATAAGAGTATTTTGAGGCAGACATTATGGAGCCTTATATTTCTGTGATAGGCCTTGAGTGGTAGTCATAAGTAACAAACTATGAGTGTCAATGGATATTGTGATAGAAAACCATTGCATAATTTGTTTGATTCTGGTAGCACTCAAAATTTTCTACACTTAAGTTCATCTAAGTCGAGTTGTTTGCATTTTCTAAGCTGTGAAGTTATGCTCTCCCCTTCGTTTTTTGGGTAGCCATGGCAAGAAAGTCTAAGGTGACAACAAAGGTCACAATGGTGAGGTGTTTGTTGGAAAAACCAAAGGGTCCGAATTTTGATTCACAGGCAAACAGTATGAAGTCGGTAGATGAGGTTATATGGGTGTTACTACGTTGGAGGTTGATCTGATTGTTCCCACTACTCAGGAGGAGATCTTGTCTCTGAGAACTTCCCTGGCTACTCTTCAACAACATGATAAACTTCGTACTCAATTCTCGGATTGGCCGGAGACGATTCAGTGTTCGGAGGGTCGGAGGGAAACGGAGCCAATCCATAGATTAGTAAGTATTGACCTAGTTTCAATGTTATTCTCTCCTGTTAATGAAAATGGTGATGGTAGTGAGTTAATTAATCTTGTTAAAATAGGTTAAGACTGTTCAAACTGAAATAAACTTTTGGAGTTCATCTTTGTTCTATTATGTTGTGGGTGCTAATCCTTCACCATTTGTTATGAGAGACTTTGTAAGGCGCATCTGGAGGAATCAAGGGGTAGATAACGTTATTATGGTAAAAAAAAGGAGTGTTCATTGTTTGATTCAGATTAATGGAAAAGAGATTCTAGCAAACTATCATATTTTCTTTGATATTAAACCCATTATCATGAAGCCATGGAACCCAGATATTGACATTATTACGGAGGAAATCAAAACTATTCCAACCTGGCTTCATTTGTGCTTGGATTTCAAATACCAGGGTGAAAGGAGTATTCAGAAAAATCTCAACAAATTAGCAAGTATGTGAAGCTTGACCAAGCAACTGGTAAAAGGGAAAAATTAATGTATGCAAGGGTGTTGCTGGAGATTCGATTAGAGCGAAAATTCCCTAATGTTGTCTCGTTTATAAATGAGAAGGACCAGAGGATGAATGTGAGGGTTGAGTATGAGTGAAAATCAATAGTATGCTCTGCTTGTAATGGAATGGGTCATAATGTTGAGAAGTGTATAAAACCAGTTATAAGACAAGAGTGTAGGCAAAAGGTGGTCCCTATGAATGTAGTCCATGCCCTTTACTCAACTGGTGTCAGTAGTGCCAGATAAACAGGATGTGGAGACTCGGGAAGTGGAGTTTGTAAGGGTGAGAAATGCAGCTAGTCCAAGTCCTCTTGAATCTCAGATTGATTTCGAGGCATTGGAAATAAAAGTAAATGAGGTGTTTGTAGGACAAATTCCATCTTCTAGTGTTGTGAGGCCAAACACAGGGGGTGAACCACCTCTTGAGGAGCATGGATAAGTTATTTTTTTGGAATGTAAGGGGGGTTAATAGTCACGAAAAAAACTTGATGTTAAACATCAAAGATATTGGTATTATTTGACTTCTTGAAACGAAGGTAAAGGCTCTTAACATGGGTGCTCTGTATCAAAGTTTGTTTTCTGGTTGGTGTTTTACCTAAAACTCGGTAACTCACACTCCTTTTTGTCCTATGTATATGTTATGTTCCCTATTTTGAGTTTTGAATGATGACAAACCACATTGAACTATCATATTGCATGCATGTTTCTGTTTACATGTGAAGGTACCAAAGTACGAGTTCAATGGATTGAAAGACGAAGCTAGTGAAGCCAAGTCTTGAAGAATTGCATGAAGACCAAGAGCAAGTTGTAGCATTTAGGTCTTAGATGCAATGTAAGTGGTATAAAGGTTTGAATGCATTATAAGGGTTTGAAACTAGAGAGATGAGCTAGTTGTGGATGACAAGAAATCTCGGTTACTTGTCATACACAACTACAAGTAAAACTTGGTTGATTGAAACAGTCTGGGAACAGATCTGAAACAGTCCTCAAGGTTTTACTTCATGCATTCGTATTTTAGGAAAGTTTTCTTTCCTCGTAAAATTGATTTTCAAAATACACAGATGCATGGTTTGTTGTGTGAGCAAGATTTCTTAATTATGGTAAGTGTGTTATATGATATTATACTGAGTATATTTTCTTTGGAATAATTTCCATATTTTCTAAGAAAATATACTCTCATAATATCATGTAAACATTTACTTACCAAAGGCTTATTTAAGGAGTTTTGCTAACACACAAACCTTAGGATTTTGTACACATATTTTCAGAATACTCTAAGAAAAAGCATTTCATCTCTTGAACTCTCAAATCCAAGCATAAACCTGAATATCACATAGATCTTAAATTACTCTCATTCTAAGCGTGTAAGGCTGTTTGTTTTTGAGAGAAAAAACTAATTGTATTTGAGCATTCTATGAGTTCAGTTTGCTGGGGAAGTTGATCAGGGATCAACTTCATTTGAACCATCATAGTTGGTGGTTGAGTCGAACTTCCATAGGTGGAAGTTGGGGAATCATCTTGTGCATAGGTGCATAAGTGATTGAGTGTAATTCTTTTGTTTTTTTGAGTTGATTAATAAAAGAGTGAGTGAGTGGAGGACGTAGACTTATTAGAAGTCGAACCTCGTTAAATCCTGGTGTTGTTTATTTATTGCTTTTATTTCCGCTGCTAGAGAATTGTTCTTTTACTGTTCTTACTATAATCGAAAAAGTTACAACATTCGGACAAACACTCAATTCACCCCCCTTCTTGAGTGTCTCTTGCACTTACAGTATAGAGTATATGTCAAGAGTTATGAAGATGCTTACAGAGATTACTAGGTCCAATTTCCACCCTAGATGTCATGCTATCCAGTTGAATCATCTAGTTTTTGCAGATGATGTGATACTGTGCTACAAGTGTGATTTCCCTTCAACTCATCTTATGCTTGAGGTTTTTCGACTCTTTTTAGGTTCCTCTAGCATAAGAATAAATGAAACGAAATCTAATTTCTGCACTGCTAGCGTGGATCAACAAACTATTCAGAGAGTGAAGGATGTGTCTGGGTTAAGACATAACCACTTGCTTTTTAGGTATTTGGGGGTTCCCATCTCAGTAAGGAAGAATACTATCGCTAAATGTCATATGCTAGTTGAGAAAATGTGTGCTAGAACAATAGTGTGGAGGTCCAGAAACTTGCATTGTCTTATACAGGGAGGATCAACCTATAAACTTTGTATTATTTAGTATCTATATCTACTGGCCCATGTTTATGTTATTCCAAAATCCGTGTTGTGTGAGATTGAACATGTGTGTAGGGCCTATCTCTGGCATGGTGGTCAATTTAGTATGAAGATTGGGAATGTAGCTTGGGAAAGACTACGCACTGATAGAAAGGTTGGGGGGCTTAGGTGTGAGCAACTACAAACCTGGAACCAGGCAGCTCTCATCAAGTATGTATGGGTTATCTCAGCAAAGTAAGACTCTCTCTGGGTCAAATGGGTCAATGGGGTCTATATCAAAGACCAAATTTGGTGGAATTATGTTCCACAAACTATATGTAGTTGTTACTGGAAACAAGTTTGTAGGATGAAGGAGCTGGCAAAGACTTTCTATAGTGAGTTGGACTTCACATGAATGCCGAAATTCTCCATTCAAGGCTGTTATAGGAAGATGATTGTTACTACACAAAAGGTACATTAGAACAAGTCTATTTGGAACAAATTGAGAGTTGCCAAGCATATATTCATCAGTTGGATGATCCTGTTGGAAAAGTTGCGTATTATAGATAGATTGAAGATCATTGGTGCCAGAGATACAAATGAATGTGTCTTATGCAATAGTTGTGTGGAAAATCATAAGCACTTATTTTTTTGAATGTGCTTTTGCAATGAAATGTTTGAGCATTGTTGTTGATTGGTTGGGTATTATTCAAAAGCAAAGCTGGTTCCCAGAATTCTGTTACATATGTCCAAGAGCAAGAAACCTCAATTTCAACGCAGAGTTATAGCTGTTGTCTTGTGTACAGTTGCTTATTCAGTTCGGTGGGCAGAAATGAGGTCATTTGGAACTTGACCGTTTGGAGACCTGAGGTGGTGGTTAGAAGAATGTGTAGTTCGGTTATATGAGAATTGGGTTAGTTTTGCCATAAAAAAGCTAAGTTAAGGATAAAGTTTGGTTTGAGAGTTTAAAGAACTCATACGTATAGTTTGTTGTTTTGCTAGCCACCGGGTGGTGTTCTCTCCTCCTTTTGCTATGCTTAGGTTGTAAATTTTTTCATGTTATTTTATGCTCTCACTTACTTAGCAAAAAAAAAAAGTTCATCTAAGTCTCTAGGGTTGAAGTTGGAGCCTATAACTACATAGGCTGTAACTAATAATGATGGGAATCACATGGCATACCAGTTTATGTGGAAGGGATTTAGATGGAAGCTACACAACTCTGGTTTACTGTCTGATGTGTTATTAATTAATTAATTACCTTAGGCAATTGTGATATGGTGTTGGGTATTTAATGGTTGTGTAAGTTTGGGCACTATAAGTGGGATTCAAAAGGTTGGTTATGCAGTTAGAATAGGGAGTTTCTTAACATATTTTGCAAGGGCTTCATCCCAAAGCCATTAAGTCTACTGTAGGTTATTCCAAGATGTTTAATCATTCTATTAAGTTTTATTACATGCATGTATCTTCTTTAGAGGAAGTGAATTTGAGTATTCTGATTTTTACTACAGAGACTCATGTTGATCCTTTTTGTGTGGAAGTTGTTTTGAATGAATACCATATATATTTGTGAAACCGACTTCTTTACGTCCTTCTAGGGGAGTATTCAATCATTTAATTCCTTCAAATTTGGCACATATCCAACTAATATTATACTATACAAATATCACTTAAGCAAGAGACATCATTGAGATGTTGGTGTTGGAAATGGAAAATCAGGCCATCATTCAGCCTAGTTGCAATTCTTTTGCATCTAAGTGGTCCTAGTTAGTAAAAAAGATATGGAAACTATGTGTTGATCACAAGAGGCTTAACTAGAAAACAAACAAGTTTTCAATACTTTTGGTTGAGAAGTTGATTGATGAGCTATCTGGAGCTATTGTGTTTAGTTTACTAGATCTTAGGGCTGGCTACGACCAGTTGAGAGTCTACAAGGATGATGCTTTTCAAAAAACAACTTCGGAGACACACAATGGTCATTATGAATTTCTAGTTATGCCTTTTGGCTCAACATGTGCTCAAGCATCTTTTTGAGCATAAATGTATCACAATTCAAAACCTCTACTTAGAAAAAGTGTTTTGGTATTATTTGATGATGTATCACAATTCAAAACCTCTACTCAGCTCTTTCCCTTGCTCTCCCTAATTTCTCTAAGCCATTTGTAGTAGAGATTGATGCATCAAACTTAGGATTCTGACTGCAAAATGGACATCCTTTGGATTTCCTTAGTAGAGATGTAGAGTCTGTCAAAAATAACTTCCACCTTTAGTCACTATAATTCAAAAGTGGGAGCAATATCTCTCTGGCCAACAATTTATTATTATTACAAATTAGAAGAGTCTTAAGTGGCTCTTACGACAAATGATATCTAGCCCTTTTAAACAATTTTGGATTTTTAAGCTAATGGGGTTTGACCGTGTGCTCCAATATAAGTGTTGTAATGAGAATACACTGCTTGATATCCCAATCCCAAAACATAAAATATGCTAAACAATGATAATTTTAATGGCATGTCCCATGCACTCCCTCCTTTGACTACCAAGCTCCAAATAGCGTATAGTAAAGACGCTTGTAATGAAATAGAAGAGAAGGAGTGAAGCACCTACGACATTGATTCTATAAATGGATCGTGAAAAGTCGTTACTACTAGCAATGACTTCCTGTTTTAATCAATTTGACCTAAAGTTTCAGGATATGTTCAACCAAAGATTTTACTCACCTAGTAGTTGTAATATTGCAAATAAAGCAAAAAAAGCTTGCATAGAGAGTACATAATGGAAATGTGAACCCACATAATTAGTGTCATGTAGAGCAATGTCTGGCCCAGAATTAACCAGAGCCTTAGAAAGAGTCAGTCGTGTTGTGGAGATGTGTTTATCTCTCTCTATTAATTATTCGAATTTAACTTAGATGCTTCCAATAAAGTAATGAGTTAGACATGAGTTTTCAACATTTTCTTACTGATTTGCAAAATGGAATATTTTTTTTTTTGATGTGGAAAGAGGCTAGAAGCCAAATCAAACTACAAAGCTTGTACTACAAAGAAATTAAAACGCAAATAAACAAAGAAAAATAACAGCTACAGAACCCAACTACGATAACCCTTCACTAAACTTCAGCCTGCTCTAGTAGAAGGCACCATTCTCGGCCACGCAACTCCGCTCAAATCCTCCAATAAAATGGTTCGAAGATCCCCTGGGACCGCCTCAATGAATTTGAATCTTTCCTCCATGTCCACACCGAAATTAGCTAGCCAATCAGCAGCTCTATTGGCTTCTCGATATGAATGCTCCAAAGTCACCTTCCAATCTCTCTCCTTGAGCAGAGCTTGACACTTTCGGATTAAATGAATATATGGAGAGTTGGATGGAGCTTCCCCACCCAACATATTAACAACGATCTCAGAGTCGACCGACACCACTACTTGCCGGTGGCCACCATTCCAAGCCACACATAAGCCACGTAGCACGCCTAGAAGTTCCGCTTTCGGAATATCACTTCATTCTTTCTCATTCAAAGATGGCTTGATCGGGACAAGGGGTAAATTATTGGCGGTTCTTGATGAGTTTGAAGTTGGCTATATTATAGTTTGCACTCATCTGGTATGGGAGGTCACTCAAGTAGATATGTTAGTCTAACAAGGGGTAATACTCTGCTTTTAGAAAGGCATCACCAAGTATGTTACAAATTTTGTAAGGAATTGTACAATTTGTCAAGCTCCCAGAGATGATATTGTGGCATCTTGTAGGCCACTCAACTCTACCAATTCCAATGGAGTTTGGATTGATGTATCTAGTATTTCATCTTAGGTTTACCTAAGTCTCAAGCTAAAAAAGTGATTTTTGTCGTGGTTTATAGACTCTGCAAATACAATCACTTTATGGCACTATCTCATCCTTACTAAACTAAAGATGTTGCTCAATTTTATTGGATAATGTTATCAAGCTACATGGTTGGCCTAAGTCACTTGTATTTGACATGTATTCATTCTTTTCTAACAAATATTGGCAAGCCTTGTTCTCAATTTGAGGCACAAACTTGTTATTGTCCTTACTTACCATCCTAAACTGATGTAGTCAATAAATGCCATGAAACATTTCTCAAATGCATGTATAGTGAACACCCTAAGAAATGGAGCATGTGGGTTCTATTAGCTAGCTAGTGGTACAACTAGGGGTGTTAACAAGCCAGGGTGGCTCGCAAGCTATTCGAGTTCGGCTCGGTTAAAGTTCGGTCAAAGCTCGGCTCGAGAGAGCTCTACTCGAGTTTGAGTTCGTCTCGGGACTCTAATGAGCCGAGCCTGAGCCACCTCATGTTCGACTTGAAAGCTTGCGAACCGGCTCAATAGTTTTTAATAACTAAAAATATTTTAATATTAGATAAAAAAATTAATTAATAACTATGGTTAAAAACATGTTAATAATTATAATATTTTCTGTTGTATAATATGAGCACTATAAGAGGGGGGTGAATTATAGTGAGAGAATAAGCACTACTTTTTGCGGAATTAAAAGTAAACTTGGAAACAAACAATGGGAACACGAGAGATTTTACGAGGAAAAACTTCCTAGGCCTAGTAGGAAGAAACAACATCGACCACAAGGGATTTTAAACAACTTTCCACTATAATAGGCCAAAACAACTTTGATTACAACCTATTACTTTTCTCTCGATTCTCAACTTAAGTCACTCAACTCAAGTTCCCAACAACTGACGTTTTCTCTCAAACTTCACTCGAAGTTCCTTTCTCTTTCTCTTTCTCTTTCTCTTGCTTCACTCAAAGCTTTCTCACACTTACAAGAGTTCACTCAAACCCTTTTTCTCAAAAATACACTTTGTAAAACAATGGAAGAGTAATAAAAACTCGATTAATGTAAGTATGAAATCTCTTAAGGAAAGGCAATGACACTTTAGATAACTTAAGACAAATTAACTAAGTCAGACACACGTTGGTGTGACTAATAAAAGTCAGACACAAATTTTCTCAAATGAATTAGGCGCCTATTTATAGACTATTAAGACAAGACATGATTTCCACTAACTTAGACCATTATCACATGTTCTCCATGATTTCTAATTAATTAATTAAATTAAATTATTTATTCCAAGTCATGCACATCATCCACTAATCCATTACTTCATTCCATAGAAGCAGTACAAAGTACGTGGTTTTGCAAACTTGGAGAATAATTAATCTTATTTAATTTAATTAAATACTTGGAGGATAATTAACTTAGGCCACTAAATCCACTAACTCCATAAACATGTAGCAGTAAATCATTTAGGCGTGTAAGCTAGAATTTAGGAAATAAATAAATAAAAATCTTTTAGCTAGTTTTTAGGAAAAAATCTTTTTCAAAATCTTTTATAAAAACCGGAAACATTTTTTGTATTTCAAAAAATCCGAAACATTTTGAAAACCGGAAATAATATATTTTCGAAAATTAAATCTTTTAAATAAAACGTAAAAGATAAAATATATATTTTAAAAAGATAAGATTTGAAAATCAGTTATTTTAAAATCAGAAAATCTATTTAAAATCTTTTCCTAACAAACTTAAACTAACTTCCTAAAATTATGGATCTTAGTCAATTATCCCTAAAAACTCTAACAACTATATTGGGCACACAATTACCTTAGGCGCACAATATTAGTCACTTAGTAGTTCCTAAATTAGTTTTAAAGTCTTGTTCCCTAATTATTAAGTCTTGTTCCTAAGCCTTGTTCCTATAGTGCCAGGTCTGTTCCTTTTATGGGAACAGAACCAAGTTCCTTTGAGAATTCACCACGAACTTAATAAAGCTATTACTCAACCTTAACAAGAAGATTAATAAATACCCTAATGTATTCTAATCTTCTTTCCATGCTTGATTCTTCATTTCTCGAACATCTTTACTTCGATCTTGATTAATTCTCCGCTTTAATCTTCAATCAAGTATTCTCTTAGCTCGAGCATGAATTACCTTGCAATCAACACAAATAAAATATACTATGTCTTTTGTGGTTAGGTCATCTTCAAAACTCAAGGGTCAACAATTTCCCCGTCCAAAACCAAATTGAAATCGACAACTAGGACATAGGGAGTAAGTAAATACATGTATGATAAATAGGACATCCAAAATGTGATACGCTTGTGACTCAACAACCATTACTGTACCCCAAAATGGGCCAAGGAACATCCCGTCCAAAACCAAATTGAAATTTTGACATCCATAAAAAATTAGTTGATAAGGCCACTCTAAACCTGAAAATTAAATTTGACCGACCCAAAGCCAAACTAACCTGACAAAGATAGCATAAACCCGAATGTAACCCAAGAAACTGGTTGGTTGGAGTTTGGAACGAATAACATTCAAAGAACCAGGAACTACATTAGTTTGAAATGGCTAAGGTGTCGAGTACAAACAGGTTTCGTTGCTACAAACTAACATAATAGGTTGAAAACTTCTTAAACAGAGTCCAGTTCATCTGCTTCTTCACACAACAATACCGATTAGCCCTTCAACGCATTGCCAACATTGTATAATTCTCTACTTGTGAAACATACAAAACCAAAACCCAGAAAAACATAAAAACATGATAAGGCAACTCTAAAATCATTTCAGCCGTCCAGTCAAACCATTTCAACAGGTTAACCAAACAAACATGCAAAAAACAGATAACGCTGCAAGGTAAACATACCTCACTTGCTTTCCTAGCAGCACTTGCAATGATCTTTTCCGAGTCTGAAGGAAGTATTATTGACCACAGATCCCTCGAGCTGAAGCCAAATTGAGTAAACTCGAAAAAGATGAGTAAACTCAACCGCATAAACAGTCATCAAACAAGCCGAAAGTTGAGTGAAAACTTGAATTGATTACCATGTTCTCCCGATCATTGTTTCCTCGTATTTTCCAAGTCCCTTTATATAGCCAAAATTTGAATATCCTCACAATATGAAGCATCTGAATACACAATGGTTCAAAATATAGTTGGCTTACAATCGATTCAGATGGTGGTCATGGGGACCTTGCATTCCATGACAGTACCAGATCACATACATTGTAAATTGTAATCACCAAATTCTGGTCGATATGAAGCACATGTAAAGCCATACATGTATTACCTAAACATTCAAGTGAAAACCCGAAAACAAAACCATATGTATAACTAAATATAGCTAAGTTACATTTCTACATAAGAAACCACTATTATTTTGATACAACAACCCTAGAAAAGTAGTCACAATAGCACTCTTCTTTGCAGCAAGGACCTCTACAACTAATTACTAACGTAATAATTTCTTAAACTGCCTTAGATGAGTGACCGAATGACAAAAGATTAAATACCATCATAATTTACATTACGGGACTGATAAGGCCAGCAAGATAGCAGTTGTGGATAATGGATATAGACTTATAGAGAACAGACCAGAATATGTTGGCAAATCACAAGGCAACATTGTACATCTTACGGATTGCAATATGCTAGAGCTCAACATGACAAAGGTTTTACAAATTATTGATTTCTAGACATACTCAGTAGTTCTCCTACTTGATTTTGCTTTTTAAACCTAAATTGCATTTCATTTTTATACAATTATAATCCATAATGTTCACCTTGAACAATCGACAAAGCTAAAGCTTCATACTCACTAGCTTGAGCAGAATCCTCGTAGAATGCTTTGTCAAAGTTGAAACATAGATCTCCATCTTTCTCATCCTTCAACAGAAATCAGACATATCCAATTTCAGCAAAAAAAAATCAACAAAATTAAATGAAAAGAAAAATGCGATTTGCGATCAGCATCTCCATTTAATTTTTCTACAGAAAAGGAACATTTAACCTTGAAGTTGAACGATTCGTTGTCGATGCGATGAATATTGACGCAAGAGCCGTGATCTGTGATCTTGCTGTAACTCAAAGGCCTGTTACGAGCATAAACTGTGACCTTCGACATCTTCAATTTGACCTAAGAACCAAAAATTGAAGATGAAATGCAAATTAATTGAACGAAGAGTAACGATGATCAAAATTCTTGATTCAATTCTTCAGTGAATAGTTTATGTATTAGGAATATTACAAGGACTTGAAAATTAAGAATTACCTGTAAATTGCTGGTAACAATGGTGAGTATGGTTGTCGGTTTCTCCCAAAATGATTTGCTGGGTTGAATCAACTTTCAAATTTCGATGAATATTTCCATGTTGTCTGCTGGAATGAAATTGAGAGCGTGATGGACAAAATGTCGTCGGAGATGATGGCCGGAGATGGAAATTGGAGGTGGAATTCGGAGGTGATGCGAGTGAGGCGTTGAAGGTGGTGCACGTGAGGTGTTAGAGTTCAGTTACAACAATTGCAAATTGAACAAAAAGGGTTTAAGATTTTTTTTATGTTTTAAGGGTTTAAAGTATTTCTAATTTCTAGTCAAATAAACCGTTTTTTTATTTAATTATTTTGACAATTTATTATTATTAATAATAAAGGACCACATTCTTGTAAAAGAATTAATAATAAAACACTACACACTAATTCTATAGCAAAGATAACACACCTTAAAATAATTGTTCAGTGATATAGTATCAATACAAGCTAATATAACAGTTTTTCTGTTAAAACGTTAAATTTAGATTTTACATAACAATTGCTAAAATAAGAGTTAATTTAGGAGTGTTATCTTTGCTCTTTTTTGTAGTAGTGGATGAAGTTGATGATTTTCAAGCTTCTCTAGATATCGCTCTATCGGATCATGATCAAGCTAATTTTGAAGCTGCTCGTAGTAGAATGGAGAACTGGGTTGCTTATGTGAGAAAACCTCTCAAATAGGCTAGAATTGTTACTCCTTCACCTCATCCAATGCAACAATTAAGTAGTAATCTAGGTAATCCTAATATATGGAGTAAGTCTTTGTTTGCTCATATTAGGGAGGAAGGGGTTGATTTAACTTGTATTGAACATGATAAGAGGAATGAGATGGAAGATGATAATATTATAATAATTACCGACGAAGAAATTAAACTTGAAATTGATTACTAACAATCTGCGGTTGTATACTATATTTTAAGTGTTAAACCACCCTTTAGAATTGGATGGATTTATTCACAGGTTATGGGGTAAGTTTGGTGTTGACGAGGTAGCAATGATGGAGATTGGGGTGTTGGTGGTTAGATTTAAGACCAATGATGATAAAATGGAGATTATGGAAGCTAGTACTATTTTGTATGAAGCAATGGTCACCTTATTTGAACCTTGGAGAGGAGGATGTGAAGGCGGTTCCTACATGGGTTCAATTCCCAAACTAGCTTTGAAGTATTAGAGACAGTAGACACTTCAAAAATTTCCTAGTAAGATAGGTTCGCCTCTCAGAACAGATTAAGCAACCACTCAAAAGGATATTTTGGAGCATGCAAGGGTGTTAGTGGGAGTGAAGATAAACCATGAATTTCCAAAGGAAACCACCTTTGTGAATGAGAAAGGTAATATGACCATTTAACCCGTGCCATATGAATGTAAGGCTATGTCTTATTTTGACTGTAAAGGGATAAGGCATACTATGGAAGAATGCCAATAGAAGAGGTATCGAATTGCAAAACAGAAAATCAAACCAAAGAAGATATGGGTGGAAAAAATGACATAAAAAGAGAATGTGAAAACTAAAGGCAATAAGCAACATAAATGTGCAACAAATGAGTAGTTAGTTAGCTCTAGCTTGACTACTATTGCTGAGGGACTCAATGAGGGTGAAAGGGAAGATGAAAGAGGCCAGAGCAAGGAAGATATTGATGTAGGTGATAATGGCATAAATGCTAAGGAGATAGTTTATGGAAGGAGTTGAGAAGACTGAATATGAGTGCTCGTGAGTATTGGTAAATAGGCGGGGACTTTAATAATGTTTTAAACTTAAATGATGGATTAGGTTCTAGTTTTACCCTTGATGAAGTGAAGTTCATGAATTATTGCATGAGGGAGTGTGGTTTGATTGATCATGTGACGATTGGCCCTCTTTTCACTTGGAGAAATATTGAGGAGGGAGTGAATAGAGTTTATTCAAAAATTGATAGAGTGTTGGAAAATGAAGAATGGGATAAGATGTATGGTAGTGTTTGGGCTAGCTTTCTGCCTGAAAGTATTTCAGATCACAATCCATGTGTTGTTTAGTTGGATAAAAATGTTGTGAAGAAGCCTAAATCATTTATGTTCTTTAATGTGTCAACTAAAGCTTCTGAATTTATGGCTATAGTTCAAGAGTATCGATAGTGTAGAATTCAAGGTGTGCTAATGTTTCAAGTGGTGACAAAATTGAAGTTGATGAAGAAAGGTTAAAAGATTTAAATAAGAAGAAATTTTCAAATATTGAGATTGATGCTAATTATGCTATGAGGGCTTCTTTTAAGTGCTCAAAATCATATTCACAGTGACCCTATGAATGTTATCCTTCATCAATAGGAACTTGAAGCTACGCAGAAGTATATGGAGTTGCATGAAGCTAGAATTAGCTTTCTGAAACAAAAGGTCAAGCAAGAGTGGCTAAGTAGTGGGGATATGAATAGTAGATATTTACATGCTTGTACTAACGAAAGATCCAAAACTAGATTTGCAGATTAAGGACTTGAATGGAGATTGGCATGAAGAGAAAAATAATAGGGGTTTTCTACGTTATACCCTTGTGTTTCTTCAATTTCTACGTTTTACCCCAACTTTTTAAAAATTCTACATGGTACCCTCAAGCTAACCTTTTTTAATGCACGATGCCCAAACTGCTGATTATATGTCATTAATTTCATTTATTTTTTTAAATTCATTGGAACTAATTTAACTTATACATAATTTAACCTTTAGAAGGTTATTCACTAATTAGATTCGTTCTACCTGAATATAAAAAATAGACGAAATTAATAATGTATAATCAATGGTAGGGGCATTGTTTGTTGAAAAAGGTAAGTTTACGGGTACTGTGTGGAATTTTGAAAAGCTTGGGGTACAACGTAGAAATTGAAAAAATACAAGGGTATAACGTAGAAAAACCCAAAATAATATAGAGGGGGCTTTTATTTAATAATATAAAGAGTTGTTGGGCACTTCTCATGTCCCTGAAAAAAAAGGTCAGTAAGGTTATTCTAAAGAAAGGCCAACTTCTGGATGATGTTTTACAACAACTGCTTTGTGAGAGTTTTACTGAGGATGATGTGAAGAATGCTTTGTTGGATATTGATGACAATAAGTCTCCAGGCCCAAATGGACACATCAGAATGCTTTTTAAGAAAGCTTGGCCTTGCATAGGGGGAGATGTAAGTATTGTTATCTTAAACTTTTTTGAATCAAAAAAATTACTGAAGCAAGTTCATGCTATAAATATATGCCTTATTCCTATCATTGAGCAACCTAGTGATGTAACACAATTTCCTTCCATTGCTTATCGTAATGTCTTGTAGAAGATAATTTCAAAAATTTTCTCTAGTAGAATAAAGGTAGTCCTTCCTAGGGTATTGTTAATGAGGTTAAAAGTGCTTTTGCGGAGATTATAATGATTATGCATAACATTCTTGTATCTCAAGATATGCTGAAACACTATAGAAGAAAACACTAACTTGTTATATGTACTCTTAAGATTGATTTGAGGAAGGCATATTAATTCTCTTTGTTGTAACCTAAGGGAACACTCAAGAAGGGGGGGGGGGTTGAATTGAGTGGTGAAATCTAATCGATTTTCGCAAAAATCCTTTCACGGCTCAGTGCCAGGCTCTGAGCTGAACACTCGAAAATTGCTAATTTGCGTTTTTGCGAATAATAAACTTAAAAGATATTAGATTTGACACAAGATATAACGTGGTTCAATCTCACCTCTGAGATCTCACGTCCACAAGAAACAAAAACTCTTTTATTTTCTTTGAATCCTATAATATCAACTCTTGATACAATAACGATTCTCCCTCACTACTAACCCTAGTAATGACTCCCAACACTTACCTCTAAGTGTTGACACTCTCAATAATGTAAAAGTTACAGAAAAGAACGATCCTCAAAGATGTGCTTCTTAGTCAAGCAAATAGAGGACAATTACAACTGTGAAATAGTAACTTAAACCTAACAGCTCAGTGCTATGCTCAGTGCCAAAGAAATAGTTTTCAGTTTTTAATTAGACTCGATTTTCTCTCTGAAAACTGAAGATTTAAAAGTGAATTCTGATTCCCTTTTTAGCCTTGGTTAGGACGAAAATCACTTAAAAATATCTTTATATTTTAATCCTTGATTTAAGGGATAAAACTTTATCTTTTTCTATCTTTATCTTTTAAACAAAAAAAATAAGTTTTCCACATGGATTTTCTTTTTCAACTTAAAGTATTTTTCCAAATCCTTTTAGAAAAAAACTGAAAACATGTTTTTATAAAATTCTGTTTTTATAAAAAATCTTTTCTTTGAAAACGTTTTATAAAAACTTGTTTTATAAAAATCTTTTCTTTAGAAAACACGTTTTTATCAACAACCGATTTTTATCAAAATCTTTTTCAAAAACTTGTTTTATTAAAATCTTTTCTAAAACTCGTTTTATAAAAACACGGTTTTTTATAAATCTTTATCAAAACTTATTTTTATTAAACCGCAATTTTTAGAAAATCTTTTCTTTAAAACTCGTTTTCCTAATCCTTTTGATTTCTGATTTTGAAAACTTATTTCCTTTTTATATAGAAATATAATTTTAATATAATTATTTACTTTCTTAACTCAAAGAAGATAATAATTATATTAATTTATATTTCTATATTGAGCACCTTGCATATTACTAAGCACATTACATTTGAATCTAAAGTTACTATTCTAAGAAAATTATAAACTCGAACTTCATTCTTGATTCTTCTTTTTCTTCAAAGTCTTCGTTTATCAATTTCTTTCTTCTTCGTGCATCTGTTGTAACTGTTACATACTTTCATGCTATAACATATTATATTAATTTTCATCATCAAAACATAACATGTGCATAAAACATAACATGTACATGCACAACAAATTCCCCCTTTTGATGATGACAAACTCATGAATATAATATTGTTACGTAAACATTTGTTCCCCTTAAAGTAATGCAATATGACTTTTGTTCCCCCTCAAACAATGCATGGTTTGAATATTTAGTATTTACCCTTTTAGAATCTATCTGTACCTCAGATTAATAGCTTTCAATCATTCACTTGTCCTTACATGCTCATTTATATTTTATTCACATTATTTCAACCTAGGATATCATCAAGATTCTAGTTAATATTATATGCTTTCTTTTCCCCCTTTTGTCATTCTCAAAAAGCATCAAAAAACAAAAAACACACATATACTCAGAATAGATCCAAAATAATCCAATAGCTCAACCAAGTGGGATAGATCGGAGCAGTGGTGGAAGGGCGTTTTGTAGTGGAGTTTTTAGAGACAAAGGGTTTAAAACAACGTTTAGTAGTGGTGGAGGGTTTTGGTGGAGACGGTGGAGGTGTCGGCTGGGGAGTCGGTGGAGCAGGTGACGGAGGAGGTGAAGGTTGGGGTGGTGGTGATGGCGGGGTGTCGGAATGCGCGGAGGAGAAGGCGGGGGTGACGGAGTCGGTGAGGAAACGGCGTTTTTCTTGAGAAACCGCCGAGCCACCATTTTCCGGCCCATGGTGGTAGATGGAAGAGTAGAGGAGAGAGAAAGGAAAGGTGGGGGTTTGTTTTTGTTTTAAAAAAAAAGGACGGGTATTGGAAAGGGAAGGTGGGGGGTTTATTTGTGTAGGGTTAGGGTTTTTTAAGTGAGTAAGGTTAGGTGGGGTAGGTAGGGTAGTCCACTTTTCCTTTATTTTGAATGCCTTGCATGAATTTTTCAAAAAGAATTTTATAACACAATTTTTCGAAGTGATTTTAGTTTTATCAAAGCAACATCAATGGAAATTTTCGAAAATTGTGATACTTTTGTTGGAATTTTCATGGAATTTTTTTGAAGCAACTTCGGTGTCAGTTATCAGGACAGCATCAATAGCCTTTTCAGGAGTCTTGAATTAAATCAAACATCTGACTTGGTGTAAGTATAATCTTTTGAACTCTTAAGTTTGCAAAGGGATCAAGGAGCACATAAATTAAATCAACTAGGCACTAGAAATCAACCCCAAGGCTAATCTAAGTTTTTCAAATCTTTCACGAGCAAGAGGTTTAGTGAAAATATCAGCTATTTGGTCTTCAGTACAAATAAATTCAAGGGCTATATTACCTTTTTCTACATGATCACGTAAAAAATGATATCTGATTTCTATATGCTTTGTACGTGAATGCTGAACAGGATTTTTAGAGATGTTTATGGCACTTGTATTATCACACATAATGGGCACATTATCAATCAAACACCAAAATCTCTAAGTTGTTGTCTTACCCATAATACCTGTGCACAACAAGATGCGGCTGCAACATATTCAGCTTCTGCAGTGGAAAGAGCCACGGAATTTTGCTTTTTGGAAGCCCATGAGATTAAGCAAGGACCTAAGAAGGTGGCTGTTCCAGAGGTACTTTTTCTATCTACTAAAAATCCTGCATAATCTGCGTCAGAAAAACCAATCAAGTCAAAGTTGCCTCCTTTAGGATACCATAGATATAAGTTATTAGTGCCTCTTAAGTATCTAAGGATTCGTTTGACAGCTTTGAAGTGAGACTCCTTTGGACATGATTGAAATCTGGCGCAGAGACATACACTGTGAAGAATATCTGGTCGACTGGAAGTTAAATAAAGAAAGAACCTATCATACCTCGGTAGATTGTTTCATCTACTTTCTTACCATTTTCGTCCAGATCTAACTTAAGTGCAGTAGGTACAGGTGTAGGATAAGTCTTTGAATCTTCCATACCATACTTCTTCAATAGTTCCTTCACATATTTCTGTTGATGTATCATGATGCCATTATCCAGTTGCTTGATTTGTAAACCTAGGAAGAAACTTAATTCTCCCATCATAGACATTTCAAATTCACTTCTTCATTAGTTCAGCAAAATAATGACATAATAATTCTGTAGTTGCTCCAAAAATAATATCATCAACATAAATTTGAACAACTAGCAATTCTTCCCCCTTACTTTTCAGAAACAATGTCCTATCTACTGAACCTCTTTTAAAGCCATTTTCCATTAAAAAGATAGATAGGCGTTCATACCAAGCTCTAGGAGCTTGCTTTAAACCATAAAGTGCCTTATCTAGTTTATAAACATGTTTAGGAAAATTTTGATCAATAAAGCCAGGAGGTTGTTCAACATACACTGTTTCTTTTAAGTACCCGTTTAAGAATGCAGTTTTGACATCCATTTGAAAAAGTTTAATATTTTTAAAAGCTGCAAAGGATATCAAAATTCGAATAGCTTCTAAACGGGCTACAGGGGCAAAGGTCTCATCATAATCAATTCCCTCTTGTTGGTTAAAGCCTTGGCACACTAGTCTGGCTTTATTTCGAACAATCATCCCACTATCATCCAGTTTGTTTCTAAAAACCCATTTTGTTCCAATTACTGATTGATGAGTGGGACGAGGTTCTAGATGCCAAACTTCATTTCTTTTGAATTGATTTAACTCATCCTGCATAGCCAAAATCCAATCAGGGTCAGTCAATGCAATTTTATAATTAGATGGTTCAATTTCAGATATAAAAGCATTGAAAGCACAAAAGTTATGAAGAGATGAACGAGTTTGGACTCCCTTTGATATGTCTGTGAGTATTAGGTCAGTAGGATGTGATCCTTGGTGTTTCCACTTCTTCGGAGTGAAAATTTCGTTCTGTGGCTCAGTGCCATGCTCTGAGCGTTCACTGTTGTTTTCGTTTTCTTCAGCTTCTGTTGGTTCTGCCGACACTTCTTCTTCGACAGTTTCAGTTATTCTTCTGCATCTTTTTCATTCTCGTCGCAGTTGTTGATTTGTTCTTCAGACTGTGCCATGCTCTGAGCCTCAGAACTTGTTTCAGGTTGATTCTCATCATGCTGTTTGTCTCGTGACTCTCTAATCAGTCCAATAGAGAAGTCTTCGTCATCATCTACCTGCACATCTTGTAAGCTTTTATCAGATTCATCAAATATGACATGGACACTCTCCTCCATACGCATTGTTCTTTTGTTGTATACTTTATATGCTTTGCTATGAGGAGAGTAACCAATGAACACTGCTTCATCACTTCTTGGATCAAACTTACCCAAATTATCCTTGCCATTGTTGTGAACATAACAAGTACATCCAAAACATCTTAAGTGAGAGATATTTGGTTTCCTACCTTTGATCAGTTCATATGGAGTTTTATTCAAGATGGATCGTACTTTAGTTCTGTTATATATATAGCATGCAGTACTTACTGCCTCGGCCCAAAAATTTCTAGGTAAGCCACTTTGTAGAAGCATGGTTCGAGACATGTCTTCTAAAGTACGATTCATCCTTTCTACAACTCCATTCTGTTGTGGTGTTCTTGGTGCAGAGAAATTATGATCAATTCCATTGTCATTGCAGAATTTTTCGAAATCTGTATTTTCAAACTCAGTGCCATGATCAGTACGGACAGACAGCAATTTACAATTTGTTTGATTTTGAACTTTTCGAATATGAACAAGAAAAACATCAAATGTTTCATCTTTCCCACCAATGAATAATGTCCAAACAAATCTAGAGAAATCATCAACAAGTACCAACACATATTTGCTACCACCTCTACTCCTTACACGCATTGGGCCACAAAGATCCATGTGAATTAGTTCCAAGGGTTTAGAGGTGCTAACAAATGTCTTTGACTTAAAAGATGATCGAACATGTTTGCATCTAGCACATGCATTACAAATTGTTTCCCAATCAAAGTTTATGGATGGTAAACCATCTACTAAATCCATTTTTCTCAATTTGTTAAGCAGTCTAGACTAACATGTCCAAGTCTTTTATGCCAAAGTAGTGGATTATCTTGTAGGGCACTCATGCATGAAATTTTCTCATTAGGTAAGGTATCTAGACAGATTATATAGACATTGTTTAATCTTTTACCTTCCAAAATTACTTCCCTAGTTTTCATATTCAAGATTTGGCACAAATTTGCCTGAAATTCAACAACTTACCTTTATCACACAGTTGTGATATACTTAACAAGTTGTGTTTCAGTCCATTTACCAACATAACATTCTCGATGGAGTGTGTTAGAGACTTGCCGACATTGCCTATTCCAATGATCTCTCCCTTTTTGTTGTCGCCAAATGTAACACACCCTCCATTGTGGGCTACTAGTGAGAGGAATTGTGTTTTGTCACCAGTCATATGTCTTGAGCAACCACTGTCGAGATACCATAGGTTGCTTCCTCTCACGTTTACCTGCACAAGAATCACTTGTTAGTTTTAGGAACCCATACTTGTTTGGGTCCCTTTTTCTTACGTTGAGCATCTAGAATGTCTTTTCTAACCCAGATTTGAGTGACATGTTTAATGTTCTTTGCAATTCGATTTTTCTTTTTGTTACAGTCCTCAATTAGGTGTCCATTATTTCCACAAAAGTTGCAAATAAGATATTCAGGAAGGCCAACATATTTTCTTTTTCGAAAGTCTCTTTCGAAGGGTCTGGCACTGAGCCTGGCACTGAGTCGCTGGTCAGAATATCCTAATCCTGTTTTGTTCGTGTTGTTTGTGGTGCAAGTTAGGTAATTTAGAGCATTCTTCCCATTGGTCCATTTTTCGTGCATCTTTCGAGCAATAGAAAGTTGTGATTCCAAATATTCAACTGAGGTGTTCAAATCACTACTTCTTTTGGGAAATCTCTAAGTCCTTTTTAACCTTATCCAGTTCTTCTTTTATTTTCTCATCACTAGGTAGCGTAAGTGGGACAATTTCAGATTGTTGTCTTGAATTTTTAAGTTCATTCAACTCGTGATTTAAATTTTCAATTTGTTCCTCAAGACTAGACTTTTCAGCTTGGAACTCAGTGACTGGCACTGAGTTGTTTACGAGATTATCAACTAGAGTCTTTTCTTGTTTTAGTGTGTTTATCTCTAAGTCTTTCTCGTCAATCCTTTTTATTAGAGTTTTGTTTTCTTTCAGCAATTCCTTATATTCTGTTTCTAATCCAATTTTTAGCCTGGTCAAATTTTTTATTTCCTTTTTCATGTTATCAAAATTATCATTCATGTTTTGACAATCATCAATTACGTTTTCAAGCAATATGACAAGCTTACTTTTGGAAAGAAGATGAATTGAAGGTTTTAAAGAAGTTAGACTTACCTCACTGTCTTCTTCCTCTTCAAGAGGGTTCGAACTTTTAGCCATCAAGCATAGATGTGAGTCGTCATGGCTCAGTGCCGTCTTCAGAGTGGTCTGTACAGCATTCAGACATAATTTTGCTTCGTGGCTCTGAGCGTGGCACTGATCTTCGTCAGAATCCGAGTCTCCCCAGACTGCTGCGATCATGGCTTTCTTGTACTCCTTCTTAGACTGCTCTCGTTTTTCTCTAGGCTTTTCTTCATCCCACAGAGGGCATTCTTTAATCCTGTGATCATACTCACCACACTTGAAACAACCAGAGTTAGTAGCACTTTTCTTAGGGTTAAAAGTAGTGCCTTTACCTTTGGAGTTTCCACCTCTCCTGAAGTTGTTATTCCTATTCTTTTTCAGAAAGTTTTGAAATTTCCTAGTTAGAAAAGCTAGTTCTTCATCACTATCACTATCATCTGTTTCTACTTCAGTTTTTAAGGCCAACCCTTTATTCTTGGTTCACTTGATTTAGAGTCTAAAACAAGTTCGTGAGTCATTAAGGAACCAATGAGTTGTTCTAGTGAGAGTTTTGATAAATCCTTAGCCTCTTGAATAGCAGTTATTTTAGGAAGCCATTTATTAGTCAAACTTCTTAACACTTTTCTAACTAAATCTTCAGAAGAATAGATTTTTCCTAAAGATCTTAGTTCATTAGTTATTAGTGTAAATCTGGTAAACATATCTTTAATAGATTCATCCTTAGTCATTGTGAACAGTTCATATTGTTGGACTAGTAAATCTATCCTAGACTGTTTTACCTCGTTTGTACCTTCATGAGCCAATTCCAATGTGTCCCAAATTTCCTTAGCAGTGGTGCATGCAGAGATTCTTGAATATTCATCAGGTCCAATTCCAGATTGGAGAATACTCATAGCTTTGAAATTCTTTTCTGCCTTTCCGTAGTCAACAGAATTGTACTCCTCTTCCTCTTTGTCGAACAGGTTACCTTCATCGTCTTTGTTTTGAATAGGAAGAGGTCCAGTCTTTATGATTCTCCAGCATTGAAAGTCAGAACCTTGAATGTTATCCTCATCCTGGTCTTCCACCATCCATAATCTTTCCCGTTGAAAATTGGACACTTGGAATACTTGTCACGAATCTCTTGGTGTTCATGGTTTCTATTCTCTAGATGTGAGTCTTACGAGAATAGCCTGCTCTGATACCACTTGTTGTAACCTAAGGGAACACTCAAGAAGGGGGGGTTGAATTGAGTGGTGAAATCTAATCGATTTTTGCAAAAATCCTTTCACAGCTCAGTGCCAGGCTCTGAGCTGAACACTCGAAAATTGCTAATTTGCGTTTTTGCGAATAATAAACTTAAAGATATTAGATTTGACACAAGATATAACGTGGTTCAATCTCACCTCTGAGATCTACGTCCACAAGAAACAAAAACTCTTTTATTTCTTTGAATCCTATAATATCAAACTCTTGATACAATACGATTCCCCTCACTACTAACCCTAGTAATGACTCCCAACACTTAACTCTAAGTGTTGACACTCCTTTAATGTAAAAGTTACAAAAAGAATCCTCAAAGATGTGCTTCTTAGTCAAGCAAATAGAGGACAATTACAATGTGAAATGTAACTTAAACCTAACAGCTCAGTGCTATGCTCAGTGCCAAGAAATAGTTTTCAGCTTTTTATTAGACTCGATTTTCTCTCTGAAAACGTGAGATTTAAAAGTGAATTCTGATTCCCTTTTATAGGCTTGGTTAGGACGAAAATCACTTAAAAATATCTTTATCTTTTAATCCTTGATTTAAGGGATAAACTTTATCTTTTTCTATCTTTATCTTTTAAACAAACAAAGATAAGTTTTCCATATAGATTTTCTTTTTCAACTTAAAATATTTTTCCAAATCCTTTTGAAAACTGAAAACAGTTTTTATAAAATTCTGTTTTTATAAAAAATCTTTTCTTTGAAAACACGTTTTTATAAAATCTTGTTTTATAAAAATCTTTTCTTTAGAAAACACGTTTTTATCAAAAACCGATTTTTATCAAAATCTTTTTCAAAAACTCGTTTTATTAAAATCTTTTCTAAAACTCATTTTATAAAAACACGGTTTTTATAAATCTTTTTCAAAACTTATTTTTATTTAAACCGTAATTTTTAGAAAATCTTTTTCTTTAAAAACTCGTTTTCCTAATCCCTTTTAATTTCTGATTTTGAAAACTTATTTCCTTTTTATATAGAAATATAATTTTAATATAATTATTTACTTTCTTAACTCAAAGAAGATAATAATTATATTAACTTTATATTTCTATATTAAGCACATTGCACATTACTAAGCATATTACATTTTACTTTAAAGTTACTATTCTAAGAAATTATAAACTCGAACTTCATTCTTGATTCTTCTTTTCTTCAAAGTCTTCGTTTATCAATTTCTTTCTTCTTCATGCATCTGTTGCAACTGCTACATACTTTCATGCTATAACATATTATATTAATTTTCATCATCAAAACATAACATGTGCATAAAACATAACATGTACATGCACAACAAAGTGGTTTTTTTTCAAGGGAAAAGTGGGCAAAGGCAGTGTGATCCCATTTCACCTCTACTCTTTGTGTTAGCCATAGAGTATTTTACTAGACTTATGAAAAGAATGTGTAAAAAGAAGCACTTTTGTTTTCATTATCATTGTAAACAACTTAGATTAGTTCATTTTATCTTTGTTGATGACCTCGTGTTGTTTAGTAAGGAAGATGTTCACTCTGTTTTGTTATTAGTGAGATCTTTTAAAGCTTTTGCTCAAGCTTCTGGTCTTCATGATAGCCCGATCTTGAAAAATCAGTTATACATTATGGGAATGTGGCAGATTAGACTCAACACAAAATTTTTAAAATTATTAGAATAAAAAAAGGAATGTTTCCTTTTAGATATGTTGGGGTATTAATTACTTCTAAGAGAATTAGTAGGCTGAGTGTGATATATTAATTGATATAATTTTAGAAAGAGTGATGTGTTGGAGTACAAGACACTTGTCATATGATGCAAAAACTGTTCTTATTAATGTTGTTCTTATGAGTATACATACATATTGGGCCGAAGTTTTCATACTTCCAAAATGTGTGCTTCAGAGAATTATTCAAATCTGTAGAGCCTTCTTGTGGGAAGGCAAGGTGACTTTGAATAAGAACCCTCAAGTGGCTTGGATATGTAGACCTAGAGTGTATGATGGGCTTGGAGTGAAGGATTACTTTGTCTGGAATAATGTTGCAATCGGTAAGTATGTGTGGCAAGTGGCACAAAAAGAAGATGTTTTATGGATCAAATAGGTTCATTGTATTTATACTAAGGAGGAGAATTGGTGGGAGCATGAAGCACCTATCTCTGCCAATAGGGTGTGGAAATCAATCTGTAAAATGAAGATGAAATTACAAAGTGCTTACCATGGAAATCATTGGCTGGATGGATCTAAAAATTATACTGTGAAAAAAGGATACAAATGAGTAAAAGGGGAACATTAGAGAGTTGGTTGGACTCATTGGGTTTTGAATCAGTTTGGTCCCTCGAAAAATTTGTTTTTAGCATGGCTGATGATGCTTGGGAAATTGAAGACAGAGGACAGGTTGGCTACTGTTGTAGTATCAACTGATGATTTTTGTTTGCTATACAGAGAAGCTACTGAATCATGTAATCATCTATTTTTTAGATGTTCGGTGAGTAGTAGAATCTATCAAGGTATAATCAGTTGATTGTAATTAAGAAGCACAATCAGGAGAATCTTGGTATTAGATGAAAAAGATGGGGAAGGGAATTCAGATAGAAGAGGAAACTGAAAGTGACCTACGCAATTTTAAATGCTCTTGTTACCTCATTTAGTGATGTAGAAATCATGCTTTCTGCCATAACGCTGTTAGATGACCTAATCTGGTAGTCAAGGTCATACAGATAGATGGATTTCGTAGAGTTCAAAGTTAGATGTAAAAATGGTCTACTAAGGATAGGTGTTGGTTGCAACAATTGATTGTGTAATTTTTGTTGTTTTTGAGTAATCTATTTGAGTGATGCTAGTCTCCTATACTAGCATTACTTTAGGTTGTATTGTTGTTGGGTATCCCATTTTGGGTTTCTTTTGGCAATTTTAATGCTTACATTTCTTACCAATATAATGAAGGATTAACAAGGTCAACTAAGTTCAAATAAATTTATTTAAATTCAGATAAGTATATATAACAAAAAAACGTTGATTAGAACGCACGGAAAGACAATAATTCAACGGTTTTGAGGGACTAAGTCATGTAAACACTAGCTTGCTATTTCTTAATTTGTAAATTAGCTTTATAATGCATATTCAGAGTACATTACTACAAGATATAGATCTCATTTAATGATTTGTAGGAATTTTCTTCGAAAAAGGTGTTGCTGATTCATATAGCCCTGGTAAAGTGGGTTGGAAAGATGTTTGCAAACCTAAGAGCACTAAGGGAAAAAAAGGAAGCGCTGCGCTGGAAGGGCTGCGTTTTTTTTCAAAACGCAACCCTTCTTTCTTGTAGGGCTGCGGTTTTAAAGAAAACCGTAGTCCTTTACAAGAAGGGATGCGCTTGACTAAAAAACGCAGCCCTTCTTATAGTTTTTTAGTCAAGCGCAGCCCTTTTTAGTTAAGGGTTGCGCTTGTCCAAAAAATGCAGCCCTTTTGTTACGAAGGGCTGTGTTTTTTGGAGAAGCGCAGCCCTTCCTTATCATTTTTTTTATTCTAATGAATTGCGCGCATGTGCAGTATACCCAAGCACATTTCTATTTCCCTCCCTTAGAGAAATTTTACGAGAGAGAAATCCCTAACTCCCCCACCACATTGAACCACCACCTTGCTCCACCACCACGACTACGCAGCGCACCACATTGAACCACCACCTTGCTCCACCACCACGACCATGCAGCGCATCACATTGCTCCACCACCACGCAGCGCACCACATTACTCCTCCACCACGCAGCGCACCACCTTGCTCGATTCTCTCCTCCATTAATTTGAGTAGATTTGCGCACCACCAGTGCTCCACCACCACCTTGCGCACCACCCATCACGTGCAGCCGCGACCTCCACCATCACCACTACCCTTCTCATCTCTTCTCTTCTCTTTAATTCTCCACCATTTGAGTTGTTTAGGGTGTGGAGCTCCTCCACCACTACGCAACGCCACTACCCACAAGCGGCAGCAATGACTACCACCACCACTGCCCTACTCTTTCTTCATTGCTCTTGGGTTTAGTCAATTTTTGCTTAGTTAAGTATGAATTAATCTTGTTTTTAAGTTACTTTTGTTTTTCTTAATTGAATTAAATGATTAATGTGCAATGTGGGTTTTGTTAATTGTGTAGGAAGAAGAGGCTAAGGAAGGCAAATAAAGTTCCAACTATCTCTTCTCTCTTCATTGCTTGTCATTGGTGTTAAGAGGTAACTAGTTTAATTTAGTTATCTTTTTGTTTGATATAATTTGTTAATGAGACAAAGTTGTCATGTGCTTCAAATTGATTAAGTTATGATAATTTATTGATGTATATATGTATTTTTTATAATGTATGTATATTTCTTGATATGAGATTGTATGAAAACGCAATGTAATTTAGCTATGAAATCTACAAGTTGTTTGAATCATCATCATATGCCTAGATACCCGTTCAAGACTTACTCATTAGGAGTAAGTCTTGAATAGTCCCCGGTTTGGGACTGTTCTTGGACGTTTGATCTCACTTAGGTGGTGAATGTGTGTCTTCTTTTCAATTCTGAGGAAAATCTTGGCTTATCGTTTCTCTACATTGTTCTCTGGGTACATATGTAGATAAGCAATTATCTACATTGTGTACTTGGAGAACTGTAGGGAAATGCTGCCGGATTTTCCTTAGAATTGAAAAGTTGGCATATATTCACTAGTGAGATTAGACGTCCAAGGATGGGTTAGGTTGGAGTGATAAGGACCTTTCTGCATGCATACAATTGAACATGTACTATCTTAGCTTGTTATACGTGTGTGATTTGAATATGTGAGTGTATGTACTTTAATAATGATTGATGCATTATAATGAATGTTGTGTTTAATTATTAGAGGTGGTCTTCTTGAATGAGATGGATCGTACTTGGATGTATGGTAGTCGTGAATCGATTGAGTTTGTGAATGGGGTCTCGGAATATCAAAAATCCTCTGGAGCAGTCGACTTTTATTGTCCTTGTTTGGATTGTAGAAATGTGAGCAAGGTTAGTAGTATACATATGGTTATGGAGCATGTCTTTCGCCTGGGTTTAGGCCTCAATACCACGTATGGGTTTGGCATGGTGAGTAGGGGAGGAATATAGGAAGCTCTAGAGTAATAAACGATGTATGTGAAAAAAAAGAAGGATGATGAGTTAGGGGATGAGAATTTGGATGATGAGTTTGGAGATGACGATAGGGATCGGGTAGACGAGATGATACACGAGGTTGAAGATCAGTCGTGTAGACGACCTCGTATTTTTGAGTCTATGTCTAAGGCTGCTGAAAAGCCGTTGTATCCAGGTTGTACAAAGTACACCAAACTTTCCGTGGTGGTAACACTGTTCAACATTAAGTCGAACGCTGGTTGGACGGACTCTAGTTTCACATCGTTGTTGGAAGTTTTAGCTGAGATGCTCCCTGATGGAAATGAACTGCCAAAGTCGTACTATTATGCGAAGAAGCTTATGTGTCCTTTGGGTTTAGAGTACGAGCGGATACATGCTTGTCCTAACGATTGTGTGCTTTATCGTAATGAGTATGAGCATTTACATGAGTGTCCACGTTGTGGATTGTCGAGGTACAAGCGTGAAGGAGCTGGAGGTAGTGAAGGACCACCAGCAAGGTGTTGTGGTATCTACCCATAATACCTAGATTTAAGCGCATGTTCTCAATTAAAGGAGATGCGAAGAATTTGAGGTGGCATGCAGATCGTAGGAAGAAAGACGGTCTGTCAAGCATCCGGCTGATTCGCCTGAGTGGAAAACTATCACAGGGTGCATAAGTCATTTGGTAATGAGGATAGGAATCTGAGGCTTGGATTATGTACGGATGGCATGAACCCTTTTGGCAATCTCAGCTCGCAGCATAGTACATGGCCAGTAGTTTTAGTGGTTTATAACTTGCCTCCTTGGTTGTGCATGAAACGCAAGTACATGATGTTGTCGCTTCTTATATCGGGGCCAAACAACCTGGAAATGACATAGATGTATACCTTCAGCCGCTTGTTGAAGATTTACAGAAGATGTGGAACGTAGGAGTGTTATATTTGATGCGTATGCTAATGAGATGTTCACTCTGCGTGCCATGCTTTTTTGTACTATGAACGATTATCCAGCTTATGGGAACTTATCTGGGTATAAGACTAAAGGAAAACAACCTTGCCCGATTTGTTTAGATGACATGAAATCTACACACCTTAAGGGCTGCAAACATGTGTATATGCGCACACGAAGGCTCCTCAGCCGCAACCATCCCTATCGGTTTAAGAAAAAGGCATTCGATGGGACGGTTGAAGAAGAAGTTGCTCATAGACCATTAACTGGTACTGAAGTTTATAATCAGGTGAAGGGCATTGAAAGTCTTTGGTAAACCTGCTAGTGAGGTTGATGACCTACAGGATTATGGAAAAAAGTCCATTTTTTGGAAACTCCCATATTGGAAAGATCTAAAGGTCAGATATTGTTTGGATGTCATGCACGTAGAGAAGAATGTTCGTGAAGCTATTCCAGGCAAGACAAAAGATGTTAAGGCGTCACGACTTTACTTGGAAAAACAGGGGCTTCGACTAGAGTTGTGGGCTCAGAAAAGGGACGGAAGGAAGAAGAAAAAGGGAGGAAAGGGTTGATGATGAAACTCAGAAAAGTAAAAAGGTGGAGGATTCGGAGAAGAATTATTTGCCACCAGCTTGCTACACGATGTCGCGTGCGAGAAACGGATTTTTTGCGAGTCATTGTATGGCATTAAGGTCCCACTGGCTACTCATCGAATATGAAGCGCTTTGTTACCTTAAATGGTGAGTTGAAGTTATCGAGTATGAAATCGCACGATTGTCATGTCATGATGCAAGTATTCTTACCGATTGCAATTCGTGGGATACTTCCAAAGCATGTGAGGCACACCATTACAGAACTTTGTTCATTTTTTCATACATATGCAGCAAAGTCCTAGACCGTCGACCCTCGATTCCTTGCAGCCATAGTAGTTGAAACTCTATGCAAATTTGAGATGTATCCCCCCCAGCATTCTTTGACATTATGGTCCATCTCATTGTCCATCTAGTTCGAGAAATTAAGCTGTGTGGTCCAGTGTTTTTGAGGTGGTGCTATCCTTTTGAGAGATATATGGGAACTTTGAAGGATAAAGTTCGGAATCCTGCACAACCAGAAGGTAGTATAATTCAAGGGATTGTGGGTGAAGAGATCAGTAATTTTTGGCTAGTAGTGTGATCCTGTTGGACTTCCGACATCCCGACACGAGGGCAGACTTGAGGGCAAGGGTACAATTGGTTCAAAATTGATCACACCTTCCGTAGAAAAGCGTAAACAAGCTCACTTATTTGTATTGCATCATGTACCAGGTGTCCATCCTTATTTACATGAACATATGGAGGAATTACGTGTTAGCAATCCTGGAAAAGGAGTGAGGGCATTGACGCAAATGCATAACAAGACTTTCATTGATTGGTTTCATAAACGAGTACTAATGATTTGGATGAAAGTGTTCCTGAAACAATCAAGTGGTTAGCATTTGGTCCTCGTGAAGCTGTACGCTCTTATGAGGGTTATCAAGATCTGAAGTCAAGATCGCAACAAAATAGTGGTGTTTCACTTGTGGCGTCGTCTACACAATACGCAAGCTCGAAGATAAGTCGCCTGTACATGCTGAAAGCAACTATTATGGGAATACAAGAAATATGGGAGCTGGACTACTGTATTTTAATATTTGCCTCTTGTGTTGCAAGTGGGTTGACAATAATTGACGTTGTATAAGAAAAGATGATCCTTGCGGATTCACTCTTGTTGACCTTAGTCATCTACGTGAAACTGAGCAGCCATTTGTAATTGTATCACAAGTCAAGCAAGTATTTTCTTGTAACTGATTGCCGTGATCATAAGTGGTCAATTGTTGTACCTGGTAAAAGGAGTATCCTCGGTATTGGTGATGTTGATAATGAGGAAGAATATGATGCATTTGAGGACCTCCCCCCTTTTACCTATCCTGAAATAGTGTGGAAGATGATGTGAATATGTCGGAGAACTATATGCGTGTAGATCACACGGAAGGGATACTGTACTTAGGATCCTAAGAAACAGGAAGTCAATAAATCATGAGACATAAACTCAGGTCGTGTAATTTCTCCAATTTTAACTATTATGTAGATTCTTAGGCCTATTTTTGCCTTTTCGCTCCCAAATCGTACTTATCGAATCATTTAACCCCAAATTCTCTTTGAACATGCTTTTATGAGGTATAATGTAACTATTGTGTAGAGTTATAGGCTTGCATTTGTTGTTGGTTGCATTTCGAGAACATAAAGGGCATTTCGGGCCTATTTTGCCTTTTCGCTCCCAAATCGTACTTATCGAGTCATTTAACCCCAAATTCTCTTTGAACATAATTATATGAGGTATAATGTAACTATTGTGTAGAGTTATAGGCTTGGATTTGTTGTTGGTTGCATTTCGGGAACGAAAAGGGCATTTCAGGCCTTGCTGCCCCCTCCCCTCCCTACTGCACCCCTCCACAGCCCCGCTCCCCTGCACACCCCTCCCCCCCACTGCCCCACCCCCTGCTGCACCCATCCCCTACTGCCCTGCACCCCTCCACACACCCCACACACCCTCCACACACTCCACACACCTGCTGCACCCCTCCACACACCGCACACACCCTACTGCCCTGCACCCCTCCACACACTCCACACACCTGTTGCACCCCTCCACACACCCCACACCCCACACACCCACTGCCCTGCACTCCTCCACACACCCCACACACCCTCCACACACTCCACACACCTGCTACATCCCTCCACTGCCCCCTCCCCTGCTGCACACCTCCACTGCCCCCTCCCCACTGCCCTCCTCCCTTGTTCCACACCTCCACTGCCCCCCTGTTGCACACCCCCACTACCCCACTTCCTTCCTCCCCCCTGCTGCACACCTCCACTGCCCCTCCCCTGCTGCACACCTCCACTACCCTCCTCCCCCTGCTGCACACCTCTACTACCCCCCTCCCCTACTGCACACCCCCGCTTCCCCCCCTCCCCCACTACCTCCTCCCCTACTGCACCCCTCCACTGCCCCTCCCCTACTGCACACCTCAACTGCCCCCCTCCCCTACTGCACACCTGCCCCCTCCCCCAGTTTAATTTTTTATATATTAATAGCGTATATTTCTACAATTTTAGGGACATGGCGGAGGTGCATACGGATATGAGTACGAGTGCTGAACAGACTACCAAGGATGAGTCTTTCGATGTGAGAAAGGAATGGGGTAAATTGGTTCGACCTCGCCGTGAAGAAATAGATGCACAAATGCCTAGGAAGTCATTGACGACGAAAAAGAGAAGGAAGGGGACCTACAAAGTCACTAGGGAAACACACCCTAATGACTTTGGAGTACGATCATTTGGGGAAACCTTGTGGAAAATAGCGTCAAAAGTAGGCCATGCAAGTTAGCATTTGCATGCATAAACTCTCCATTCTCCACTCATGGAAAGAGGTGCCCGAGGGGTTGAAGAAGTGTATAAGGGAAGATACTATGGTAAGCTTCGCTTACAATAACGTTTAGATTATTAATTATTTAGTTAAATATATGTGTAATATTTACTAATTTGTGAACTGCGTTTTTTGTAGAATTAATTCAATATCAAAGATGATGAAGCCGAGAAGAATATGTTTCTATTCGCGGTTGCCCAGGGATTCAGAGATTTCAAGGATAAGTTAGTGTCTGGGTGGATCACTAAGCGGAGAAAAGTAGTAGGTACAAAGAAGAAGAACATCTACGATGGAGAAACACAAGCCGGTTCTGAGGCTTCACCGGAAACAACATCCGCACAATCCAAATTACTATATCAGATATGGAGGAATATCAAACCTGAAGAGTGGGAAGCATTTGTTGCCAAAAAAACAACCCCAGACGCTATTGTAAGAATATTTTATTAAGACTTAATACACTTAGATCCAATATTATTGTAAAACACCATACCTAACCTTTGTTTATAATTGTGTGTTTCAGGCAACTCGTGAGAAAACTAGCGTGAGTGCAAAAGCTTTTCTCTTACAAAACTTCACTCAAAGTCCCCTTACCCCTAAAACAAAAAACAATTGATCAAATAAACTTAGTGGAATTAGAGTAATAAGGCAAAGAACAAATTACTTTTATGAGAGAATGATGGCACTGGCACTTTACTTAGTTAAAATCACTAAATTACTTGGCCAAACACAAATTGGAACTTAATTAGACATTAGTATTTAAAGTGGTAATAACTTATAACGTGGGATTAAAACATGTATAAGTGGTGGAACCATTATCCCATGTTGTTCCTTACCCGGAGGAACACGTTCCTCAATCATCCCATGGTATCCATGATCACTATTAAACGTGAGAGAGAATTAAGTTACTCCTCCTTAATTTTAGCAACCACTTTAAGCATAAATTCGAAAATATAATTTAATTAAAAACATTTTAATTATTAATACCAAAATTAAATCCTTTTACCAAAAATATTATCTTACAATATTTTCATAAAAATCGAAAAGAATTTTTATTATCTTTAGAAATATAAAATCTTTTCCTTAAAAAATTTTTCCTTAAAATCAGATTTTTCCTTAAATAAAAATTGTTACCTAGAATCTAGGCATAATTTACTCAACTGACATAAATGAACCTTTGTAATGCTTCATCCTAAGTCTAGTTCCTTTTAATAGTTAGTTCCTTTAACTTATTAGTTCAGTGCCAGTTTGTATGTTCCTTACAAAGGACCAAACGATCATTCTCATTCTAAATATTCATAGTTCCTTACTATTCTTACTCGTCCTTTACAATGGAACTAGAAACAAAATGCCTCGCTTTAGTCTTCTTTCTCCAATGCTTCTCCAGTACCAAATATTGAAACATCTTTACTTAGTCTTCAAAAATCCAAACTTGATTTCTTCCTTGACTTAGTATTCTCTTTGTTCCTTTCATTGATACCTTGAAATTCACTCACTTAAACAACTTGTTAGTCCACTACATAGGTTGCATCCTTGTTCCTTTGTCATCATCAAAACTAGGGTTCAACAATTTTCCCTTTTTTGATTATGACAACAAAGGTATGAACTAAGGAAAACAACAAATAACATAAGAGAATGAAAAAGATAAAATAATAATTTATATAATTGAATTAAGGTAGATTAAGAATTTTCAATTTTTCATTTTTGCATTTTTTCATTTTTTTTTCAACTTTTAGCTTGTTCCGTATCTTTTCCCCCTTTGTCATCGTTAAAAAGATCAAAATCTTGGTGATTTCAGGAAGACTAATCAATACCTTGAGACCATTAACAAGCACCAAAAAAAATGGTTAAGTTAGGATTTTCAAAGGGTAGACTAGCTCAAACATTAATCACATAATACTAGCCATTCCAAGTAAGAAATTATGCACATAAGTCACAAATAAAGATAAATATAGCAAAAGTCATATATTTATAGCACTTGTTCCCTTAAAGTACAAAAAGAGAAAAAGTAGAAAAGAAAAGAAACAAAAGCTAAGAAGTCTTGTTCCTTGAAGAGAAACAAAACTAGACATTAGAAGGGAAGGGAATGGTTTCCTACAACACTTCTTCCTCTACACTTTCCAACTTCTTCATCACCTCTCCATGTTCCCATCAAGTTGCGCTTTAAACTGTTAATGGCTTGGGCAATCATCTCCATGTTCTTTTGTTGTTCAATCACGGTATCGCTAAGGAGTTTCATTAAACCCATCATTTTATCTGTTTTAGCATCTAAACTCCCGTGAAGGTGACTGTAGAACTTAATCATATGTTGAGCAGGGAGACATACTTCGTTAACCCAACCAAACTCATTTAAAGGAACTTGTTCCTTTCCCTTAGAAGAAGAGGAAGAAGATCGTTTAGGTGGAGGAATTGTGGTGTTTCCTTATGAAGGACCAGCTGTTCCTGGAAGAAAAACTGGTGGTGAGGTGGTAGTGTAAATGGAAGGAAGAAAAGGTGGTTGTGGTGGAAGGTCAGTAGAGGTAGAGGAGAAAGGGTTTTCTTCATTCATCTCAACCTTCAACTGTTCAAAGCTGGAAGGAACAGAGAAGGATGAGGGAGAGATGGAAAAGATGTTGGTGAGGGTTACTGGTATTTTTGGTGAGGGTGGAGGAGTTCGTTCCTCAGGTGAGTTGTGATCCTATTCCTATAGGACTAAAGGAGAGTCCTTATTTGAAGGAATAGGGACAGTTTGAGCAATATTTAATATGGTGCTTTGTATAACTCTTTTAGGAGTAGGAGGGGAAGGCTTTTTAGCAACAGTCTTGCGCCTCTTGGGTTTCTGTTCCTTTCGATTTGTGGGGGCAGGAACTTGTTTCTCCAGTATGACTTCCACTGGTTCTTCTTCCATTGCCCTGGGTAATTTTCGCTTGTGAGAGGAACTAGGAGAAAGCCTCCCTTGAGTTAGCACTCCCTCTTGCACAGAGAGATCAAACCATCAAAGTTTTTCATTGAGAATATTCCTTGTTTATTCCAAGTAGGCCAACCAGTAGTTTTACTTTAAAGTGAGAAAGAAGAGAAGTGATCAATGCACCATACCAACAACACAATGATTTTCAATACAAGCGTGAGATGTTGGATAAAGAGAAAGGAAAGTTTATTTGAATGTGTGGTCAAGGAAAACATGTAACATATCTAAGAGACCACCTCATTCCTCTTCTCAGTTCAAGGAATGAGTGCTCTCCAAACAAGATTAAACAGAATTTTGTGAACAGGAGAAAGAAGATTGTGATTTATTTTGTTTTGGCCAATATTTCCCCCAAAAGATTCAACAATCTCGTCTTTGGAGAAATTGGGAAAGGCGAAAGTTCCTTTCCTCTTAAAATACAAATCGGTTCCTTTGCAAGGAACTTCCCATATTATTGCTAAAGTTTCTTGGGAAAATTTTATTTTCTTCCCCCTAACTTCAGTAGCACATACTCCAACAGTGTTGATGAAATTTGCACAAAATTCATCCATAGCTAAAGGAACTAAGGCATTGTTAAATGCGTTTCATAGGTATTCCATACCCTGTTCCTTTAGTATGTCGGTTAATTCATTGAATCTTACTTTCTTGGCCCACTCCAAATAATCAACACAAAATCCTAAGACATACCTTGATTCACATCTTTTCACTCGTTTCTTGGAGGAAGAAGCAACAGTTCCTTTGGAAGGAACAGGTGTCGCTTCTTCTTCTCCCTTAACTTATTCTGGGGATTCTTCTTCATCATCTTCCCCAATTAGTTTTTTTCTTCTCACACTTTTCATAGGTGACTCCAGTTTTTTCTCTTCTAGCTACCACCATTCTTATTTCTTGAGATTTTTCGATTTCTAGGGTTTTGGATGGAGAAGAGGGGTTTTCCATTTAGAGGTTTTGGAGTTTTTGTTTTTGGAAAAGGTGAATGAGTGAGGTTTTTGCCATTTTGAAAAATTTGGGGTTTTATGGCGTGGAAGGGTGTGAAGGAGATGAATAATGGTGAAGTTGAAGCGATAAGGAACAGGTTTTGGATGAAGAAAAAGAAGAAGATGCATGTAACAGTAAATGAAGAGTTACACGCGTGAAAATTAAAAGGATAAAAGCAAAAATAAAAAGATAAAAGAGAATCATGACTTGATTAAATCTGATTCCTATAATTTTGGGATTTTCGGAATTTTTGATTTTTATGGACTTTTTAATTTTTTGGAAAGAGAATAAACTCTAAAGGAACTTGTGCTATAGGAACAATTTATGCTAAATATTAACATTCTTCATATGATGCATGTTTCTTTAACTTAGGAACAATAAGGGGTGTATTATGTGACATTTGTGAGTTGTTTTTTTCTTTGAATCCATGTTATGTTTTTAACATCTTAATTTGCAATGGTCTTAGGCAATCAATCATAGTCACTTAATGTCACATAGAGTAAGTCAAATCAATTCAGACATTGGGGATTGGAATAGGAACAATTACTTAAGTTTTATTAAACCTAACTCAAGCCTTAATTTTTCATATTATCTCTTTGTAGAGGCTTAGTTAGTATATAGCAATTTGATTTTCAGTTTGACAAAACTCAAGTTTAATCAAACCTTTTTCCACATTTTTTTTAGAAAGTGATGTCTGATATGTATATGCTTAACTCTTGAATGATGCACTGATCTTTTGAAATACTAATGGCACTAGTATTATCACAATAAATAGGAACACAATTAAAGTTTATTCCATAGTCACAAAGTTGTTGTTTTATCCAAAGCATTTGAGAGCAACATGCAGCAGCAGCTACATATTCTGCTTCAGCAGTGGATAAAGCAACTGTGTTTTGTTTCTTGGTGCTCCAAGAAACTAAACTATGACTAAGAAATTGAACCATACCTGAGGTGCTTTTCCTATTTACAAGATCTCCAGCATAATCAGCATCAGCATATCCTCTTAACTCAAATGTATCACTTCTTGGATAGAAAATTCCAAGATCATCTGTTCCTTTAAGATATCTAAGAGTTCTCTTCACGCAGTTAGATGAGATTCCTTGGGATTAGCTTGAAATCTAGCACAAAACCAACACTAAAAGCTATGTCTGGACGACTAGCAGTTAGATACAAAAGTGGAACCAATCATGCCTCTATATTTTGTTTGATCAACACTTGTTCCGATGGAATCTTCATCTAATCTAGTTGAAGTTCCCATAGGAGTGTGATCTATCTTTGAGTTTTCAAGGCCATATTTCTTTATCAATTTTTTTATGTATTTTTGTTGGTGAATAATTATTTGTTTTTCAGTTTGCTTAATTTGTAACCCAAGAAAGAAACTTAACTCACCCATCATACTCATCTCAAATTCATTGCTCATGAGATTTAAGAATTCTTTGCATAATGTTTTATTTGTTGCTTCGAAAATAATGTCATCAACATATATTTGAACAAGTAGTATGTCAGTTCCTTTCGATTTTAGAAACAAAGTTTTATCCACCTTTCCTCTTTTAAAGTTATTTTCTAAAAGGAACTTTGATAATCTTTCATACCATGACCTAGGCGCTTGCTTTAACCCATCAAGAGCCTTGTCAAGCTTGTAGACATGGTTTGGGAGATCATTGCTTTCAAATCCAAACCATTTAGAAATTCATACTTAACATCCATTTGATATAATTTAAATCCCATATAAGCAGCAAATGCAATTAGTATTCTAATGGCTTCAAGTCTAGCTACAGGAGCAAAGGTTTCTTCATAGTCAATTTCCTTCTTGTTGATTATAACCTTTTACTACAAGTCTAGCTTTGTTCCTTACAATTGTTCCATACTCATTTAGTTTATTTCTAAACACCCATTTTAAGCTAATTACTCTTTGTTGTTTAGGAGAAGGAACTAGATGCCATACCTTGTTTCTTTCGAACTCATTTAATTCAGTTTGCATAGCAATTATCCAATCGGAATTAGTTAGGGCTTCTTCATGATTTCGTGGTTCTATCATTGATAGGAACGATGAAATGCATAAAAAATCCTTAGCTGAGATCTAGTTTGCTTACCTTTGGCTATGTCACTTATTATGAGTTCCACTGGATGTGATTTTTGATGTCTCCAAGGTTTTGTATCCCTTATATGAACAGATTGTTCCTCTTGAGTTCCATGAGTGGATGAGGAGCTTTGATTAGTTGTTCCTCTTTCAGCAATGGTTGAATCAGTTCCTTCAACATTTTCGTCCTTAGTAGGAACAGGAACATCTCCATCATCTTGAGGAACAGGATCATCATTGTTATGAATGTTTTCATTTACTTCATTCCTTTCCTCTTTTATTTCTTCTTCCTCAATTGAATCTTCATCTTTCTCATTTGGTTGTACAAAACCAATCTCAAAGTCAATAACATGTTTGCTTGGATTAAAATTTTCAGATTCATCAAAGATTATGTGGACACTTTCTTCAACAAACATAGTTCTTTTATTGTAAACTCTATAAGCCTTTCTATGTGATGAATATCCTAAGAATATTGCTTCATCACTCCTAGCATCAAATTTTCCAAAATTATCTTTCCCATTGTTATGAACAAAACATTTGCAACCAAATGTTTTGAAATGAGTAATATTGGGTTTCTTTCCAAAATAAAGCTCATAAGGGGTTTTCTTAATGATAGGTCTCATCATGGCACGATTTATTATGTGACAAGCAATATTAACAGCTTCAGCCCAAAAGTTCCTTGGAAGTTCACTAGCAATTAGCATGGTCCTAGCCATTTCTTCCAAAGTTCTATTTTTCCTTTCTACAACCCCATTTTGTTGTGGTGTCCTAGAGGCTAAAAATTTATGATCCAGGCCTAAATCATAAAATTTATAATTTTCAAATTCTTTACCATGATCGGATCTAATATGCATTAATTTATGACCACTCAAATGTTGAACTCTTTTAACAAAGACAAGCACTAGTAGAATAAATGCTATTTGCTGCGGTGATATTGCTGGGGTTTGACCTATACGCAGCAATATAACACGCAAAAAGAAAAGAAAAAATAGAAATTGACAATATTGCTGCGGTTTCCGCCCAAAACCACAGCAATATTGTCTAACTGACACTTTTTAAAAATAATGTGGGGGCCTTGAACATCAAATATTGTTGCGGTTTCCACGTTGGACCGCAGCAATATATTAAAAAAAATATTTTTTTAATATATTGTTGCGGTCCTATGTGGCAACCGCAGCAATATTTGCTATCACTTAAACAAAAAAAAGACGACGCCTGTGAAATTATAAAAGCAGCACTTAGGATTTTTTCCCTCTCTCTCAGCGCCTCTCTCAACCATCTCTTCTCTCTCTCAGCCTCTCATCTCTCTCTCAGCCTCACACGCACTTCTCTCTCATCACTCTCAACCTCTCTTCGCCTCCCTGCTGTCAACCTTCGCCTTCCTTCGAACGCAAGTTGTCGCGAGTCAATCGTCGTCACACATTCTCTCTTCCTCGATCGCAAGTCGTCGGCCGACGTTGAAGCCTCCGACGAATTTTTCTCACCCACTTCCCATCATCGTCGACTGTCAGAGAGGAAGCATCTTGAAAGGTCCGCCGCATCTGGATCCATCAACGTTTTTCGCATTCGTTCGCATTCATCTCCGGCGTTCGAACGTGCTCCATCAACGTGGTCTGTTCATCTCCATCAATGGTAGCGCCGACTGCGTTCCGTTCGTTTCTACCGGCGAGTTGTTTCAAGATCTAATGATGTTTTCCTTTTTTATTTAGTTTTTAATTTTTTTTGTTAATTCTGTACCTCTGTTTCATTGTATATTTTTGTATTCATTTTTCCATCATAGTACTGCGTTCATTCTCTATTTCTACTTCTTTTTCGTTTTTTTGCATCAAGGTCTGTATTTTTTTTTTTTTCGTCGTCTCTGCTTCTTTTTCGTTTTTTAAAAATTTTTCATTATTAGTCTGTATTTTTTTATATATATATATTGTAATTAGGATTTGTAATTTATTATTTTTATTGAATATATGACAATTTGAGTGAGTTTCTTTTGTATTGTTATTGTATTGCAATAGTCTCTTCGGATTTAAAAATGTTTATATTACAAGTTTATTATAACTATCAAAAAAAATTTTAAAAATGCAAAAAAAAAAAAAAAAAAAAAAATTTACCTGTACAGACCCTATTGCTGCGGTTTTACTAGAAAAACCGCAGCAATATGCTTTCTAAATCAGATATAAAATAAGTATATTGCTGCGGTTTGGCCTAAAAAACCGCAGCAATATTGGTATATATTGCTGCGGTTTAAAACCGCAGCAATATTATTAATACCTATTGCTGCGCCCTTAATTGCTGCGCGCCCAAAATGCAGCAATAGGGCACTTTTTAACCGCAGCAAGTAGCATTTATTCTACTAGTGAAGGAATTCATCATAAGTCTCATCACTACTAGAGAGAAAAATAGCCCAAGTATACCTAGAGTAGTCATCAACAATAACTAACACATACCTCTTTCCACTTCTACTTTGAATTCTCATAGGGCCACACAAATTCATATGAATTAATTCTAAAGGTTTTGTGGTGCTCACAACAGTTTTAGATTTGAAAGAGGAACTAATATGCTTTCCTCTGGCACATGCATCACAAATTTGATCAATATGAAATTTTATAGATGGTAATCCCAAAACAAGATCTTTTGATCGAAGTTTATCAAGTAATGAAAAGCTAGCATGTCCTAGACGCTTATGCCATAAGAGTGGATCATCTTCAATAACACTAAGACATGTCAGATTGTTTTAGGAACAAAATCAAGATCCACAATATATGTGTTCATTTTCCTTGTTCCTTCCAAGATGACCTTCTTCGAGTTGATGTTAATGATCAAGCATTTTTCAATATTAAATTTAACAACATTTCCCTTTATCACAGAATTAGGAAATACTTAACAGATTATGCTTTAAACCTTCAACTAAAAATATATTATCAATGGAATGTGATGGTGACTTACCAACCTTACCCATGGCAACTATGTGACCTTTCTTATTGTTACCGGAAGTCACATTTCCACCTTCATAGGTTGAGAGTGAGAGAAACTTAGATTTTTCTCATGTCATATGCTTAGAACAACCACTATCAAGATACCAAGTGTTGTTCCCCTCACTCCAACCTGCAAAAATCAACTAGTTGTTAGTTGTAGGAACCCCTTGTTTCATGGGTTCCTGTTCTTGACTAGGACTTGATTTGACAACCCATTTCTTGTTACTCATCTTCACATTTTTGTCAATCATTACAGTTCTTAGTTAACATTGATTTATGTAATGACCTATCTTACCCTAGTACATGCAAATTTTATCACTAGGTAGGTCAACATATTTCTTGTTCTTGTTCCTTTTCTTGCAGTTTTCAAAACCAAGACCTTCTTTTCTTTTAGTCTGTGGTCTCTCAATCCATTTAGGAACAACCATCGTTTTGTCTCTGTTCCTTGCACCAACTAGTTCCTTCTTGAGATTACAGATTTGTTCCTTTAAAACATTTTTCTCTTTATTCAAATTTATGATCTCAGATCTGTAACCTTTCAAAGGGGTTGATCTAATATCAAATGAACTTAGAACAAGGAAAAATTCCTTTAAGTGTGAAATTTCTAAATTAATTATATAATTTTCATTCTTCACACTCTCATATGATTCCTTGATTTTTAAATTTTTATCAAGAAATCAAAGAACCTAGTTTCAACATCCGATCTCATCTTCTTAAGCAATTCTATATGTTCTTTACAAACTTTAAGCGCTTGTTCAGTTTGTTCATGTTTTTCACGTTCATCTCTACATTCAAGAATTGCATCATAAGGAAGATCATAAATTTCAAGCCTATTTTGCCATCTAAGTCTGATTCAAGTCCATGTTGGCTTACCTCAACATTTTCTTCATCTTCTTTTTCGTCAGTGTTTGCCATGTGGCAAAGATTTACAATTTCTTCAGTTTGTTGTTCTTCTTCCTCTTCTGTCTCTGAATCTCCCCAAGCAGCTATCATTGCCTTTCGAACATTCGCCTTAGAGAAAGGGGCTTTAGTTTCTTTGTTCCTTTCTTTTGTTTTATCATTTTCCCAAAGTGGACATTCCTTGATGAAGTAATCTGTACTACCACATTTATGAAAAGTAGCTTTGTTAGAAAACTTTTTAGTTTTACCTTTGAAGTTTCCGTTCTTCATGTTCCTATACATCTTTTGAAATTTTCGGACCATGAGTGCTGCTTCCTCTTCTTCTGAGTCAGAGTCATCTTCATCATCTATTTTGAGGGCAACGGATTTTGACTTAGAGCTTTCACCATATTCAGTATCAAGGTGAAGCTCATGAGTCATTAGTCATCTTCATGATCCTATTGTGTTCATTGGGTCAAAGTCTACAATGCAACAATTTAACAGCCATTGCATTTACTTCCATTTTTCCGAAATCAGCTTTATCATATTTAGAGAAGGGTTTTAGAATTACCTCATTTTTGTCACTAGTAGTTGTGACCTCGAAATCACCAACTTCAATGATTCTCCATACCTGGTAGTTTTTAGCCTTGATGAATATCTCCATTCTGTTCTTACAGTAGGAATAGAAGTTCCCATTGAACATGGGAGGCCTTTGCGTAGAGTAACCTTCCTCAAGTTACTCGGTGGTATACATTGTTCCTTGGATCTTTTTCTCAATAGGGTTTCCTATCTTTTGTGGGTTTAAGCTCTAATACTAATTGTTATTTCACTAGGAACAATACAAGAGGGGGGTTGAATTATATGTGTAGAAATAAACGTAACTTTTTGCGAAATTTTAAACTTGAACAAAGAAACAAGCTAAAGGAACACAATGGATTTTTACGAGGAAAAACTTCTTGGGCCCAGCAAGAAGAAACAACCTCGACCACTAGGGATTTTAAACTCAACTCTTTCACTAATTAGGCCAAACAACTTTGTTACAACCTAACTCTACTCACGGGTCACACCTTGAGTTCCTAAAGTCATTTCCTGAACAACTATTCCCTTAATAGTTGTTCCTCTCCACTTCACATGAAGTTTTCTCACTTTAACTCGCTTTACTCAAAGCTTCTCTCTTACAAAACTTCACTCAAAGTCCCCTTACCCCTAAAACCAAAATGCAATTGATCAAATAAGCTTAGTGGAATTAGAGTAAGAAGGTAAAGAACAAATGGCTTTTATGAGAGAATGGTGGCACTGACACTTTACTTAGTTAAACTCACTAAATTACTTGGTAAGACACAAATCATAACTTAATTAGACATTAGTATTTATAGTGGTAATAAATTAGAACGTGGGATTAAAACATGTATTACTGGTAGAACCATTATCCCATGATGTTCCTTACCCGAAGGAACACGTTCCTCAATCATCCCATGATCTCCATGATCACTGTTAAACGTGGGAGAGAATTAAGTTACTGCTCTTTAATTTTAGCAACCACTTTAATCATCAATTGGAAAATATGAGTTAATTAAAAACATTTGAATTATTAATACCAAAATAAAATCTTTTTACCAAATATATCTTTAAAATATTTCCATAAAAACCTAAAAGAATTTGTTTTATCTTTAGAAAAATAAAATCTTTTCCTTAAAAAGATTTTTCTTAAAATCAGATTTTTCCTTAAATAAAAACAGTTACCTAGAATCTAGGCATAATTTGCTCAACTGACATAAATGAACTATTGTAATGCTTTATCCTAAGTCTAGTTCCTTTTAATAGTTAGTTCCTTTAACTTATTAGTTCAGCACCAGTTTGTCTGTTCCTTACAAAGGAACAAACAATCGTTCTGATTCTAAATTGCCATAGTTCTTTACCATTCTTACTCATTCCTTTACAATGGAACTAGAAACAAAAAGTCTTGCTTTAGTCTTCTTGCTCCAATGCTGCTCTAGTACCAAAAATTGAAACATCTTTACTTAGTCTTCAAAATCCAAACTTGATTTCTTCCTTGACTTAATATTCTCTTTGTTCCTTTCATTGATACCTTGAAATTCACTCACTTAAACAACTTGTTAGTGCGCTACTTAGTTTGCATCTTTGGTCCTTTATCATCATCAAAACTAAGGTTCAACAAATACTATTTGACACACTCTATGTTCATTACCCATCTTTTTAGTGAGTTGTAGCCTTTGCTTTTCTTTCGCTTCGTTGTTCTTCTCAATGTTCACATTGAGGACAATGTGAAGTCGGCTTGGGGAAGGATGTCACTTCGTGCATGTTAGTTGCATACTAGTTTACATTTATTGCTTTACTAGGTTTGTTAATTAGATGGTTTGCTTATTAGGGGCGGGAGTTTACATGTAATGAAAAAGATGTACTACTTTCTTAGTTGCGTAAGAATTTTTTTTCATATTAGATTTTGTATTTGCATCTATGAGACTATTGCTAGCACTTTTTGTGAACCTTGTTGATACTTCACTTCATTTCCTAACCGTCATTCATCTTGTTCATGGTTCTTCATAGCACAATTGTTTTGCAATTGATTGTCAGTGACAAGATTGTTTGATCTTTCTGTGGCTCGATTTAACTTTACTGTGCAAACACCTTAACCCAAGTGAACTTTTGTGTCTATGAACTGACGTATCCATGCCAGTTATGTGCTTTCATGTGTGATTAGTTCCTTAGTTGTCAGATTCATCTTGATTTTGGCTTGGTACTCTTTGATGTTTGATAGTGTACACATTTCGATATGATTGAGGTATTTCTTTTCGAGATTTTAGCTCCAAAGTTATTATTGTTTTCATATTATCCTTTCTCTACCCCCATTCAACCTTTCTAATAGTGTTGATTGATATCTAAATTATAAACCTTTGACCTTATTTGATTCTTATCCCAAGCCTTGCTTGGGGGAGCTAGTATTAGTTTTTTGGTTGTATTGAATGATAAAGCTTGATTTGTGGTGTAGCTGGATGGAAAGTATGTTTAGTGATCTTAGAAATTGAATTGAAAGTTTGAAAAAAAAAATAAACAAAAAGATATCAAAAGAAAGTTTGTGAAAAATGAAAAAAAAATGAAAAAAGAGTCGTGAATAAAGTGAAAGAAAAAGGGTTATTATTGAATTTCTTGAATAGAAAAAGTGTTGGTTATATTTGGAGATTGTTGGTTGTTGCATGGAGTTGTTATGACGTTTTTTTTTTGTTTATGGTTTCAGTTACATGATGCTCCCCTTTCTTGGTTTTTTTCACCACAATTTCTTTTTTATTTTACATGCCTTTAACCTCAGCCTCATTATTACCCTTTAAAGTCCTCTTGATCTTTATGTGTTATATTAATTATTTTAATAGAAAGTGAGTCAAAGGGTCAAAGTTAAAGAGTATATGCTTCACCTGAGTTGACTTGATTTAGGTTGAGTGTTATCTATTATCCCTTAAATATATGAGAGATTTGAGTGCAGATGACCATAGTTAGGTCTATCGGGTTTAGTGAAATCTAGCTTGGGGGAGATGGTTTGTGGTATGTTTGGAGAATCGAATGCGATACATGATATGCTATGCGCTTTGTTCGATATTGTTTCAATGGTTGTTTTGTGTAGTGGCTATATCTCTCATGGTTTCAGTTGAGTGTTTGGCTCTATTATAGTCACATATTTTAGGTGTCTTTTTTCTCCAATGTTTATGTCTTATTGCTTAAGGACAAACAATGATTTAGCTTGGGGGAGTTTGATATGTCATATTTATACATTGATTTTTGGTCCATTTAGATTGCATTTCTAGTTCATATTAGAGCATTTTGGTGCATATTTGTATAATCTACTCAAGTTTTGCTATACTATACTCCATTTGCTTGTTTTGATGAATTTCAGGTGATATTGATGCAAATAGATTATGGTTGCCTAAGATTGAGTGAAACAAACATGAATGAAGAAGGTATATTGCATGAGGATCATAAAACATATCTTTAGGATGAATTTGGGCTAGAATGAAACGAACCATCACTACAAGAAATATGCAAACTGACTCTTATACACTCTTTTACTCATAACTTTTGATAAAAAAAAATTATACTGGATTGATTCCAATTGGGTTGGAAATTAGACATGAAACTCTTTCCAATGACTGCTTACACGCTAAATTTTGACAAGAGATAAGAAAATTATCATGTTTTGAAAATGAGCAGTATTGGTATTTGTTGTGGGCCCGGTCGGGCAAAATCCACCCCGATAACCCTGGCGGGGGATTTTTAGGCGTTTTGAAGCTCGTGGTACTGGCCACTGTTGGTTGTCGTTGTCCTCAAGGTTCAATTTTTACCCTCTGCTCTACTCTCGCTTCGCCTATGCGCGCCACCTGCACCCTTGCCAGTGCCTCGCAGCCTCGACGAAGCTCACCTCCCTATCGAATATCGCTTTCAATGCTTAGTCGCTCGCCGGTGCTCGTCGTTGTGCACTGAAGCTCGTCGAACTTCCTTTGTCTCCTCTGTTCGTGCCTACTCCTAGACCAAAGGTAAATCATCCCTAATAAATTCCAATTGGTTTATGAACTGAAGTTTACTTTGAAATGTGATAAACTCAATTCTGATTTTTCTTTATGCATTTAGTTGAGTTACAATTTTGGTTTTGAATCTTGATTTCAGTGGCTCATTTGGATGTATTAGGAGTCTTGGCTATTCGTGAAATTAAGTTGATAAGTTGAAGAACTAGTCTTTTGTGGATTCTAATTCAAGGGTATTTTAAAGTATCAATTAGGACACTAAGTTTTCTCGTTAGTTTGTTATTACGATTACTGTAATTGGAGCTTATTTAAAGTTAATATTAGGAGTTATAGGATTGTTTCATTAATTTCTATTTACTGGATTTAGTTTGATTAGCATAGTGGTTGTATTAGAAGAAGTTAATTAGATTAGTTAAGATTGGTTATTGATTATTGTGTCGTTGTGAGGTGATTCTTGGAGGATGATTTTGGAGTGAAGTATCATTCGAAATTATGAAGGAGATTATGTTGTTAAAATTTGGATTGCGGTTCACATAACTTTTACCTTCAGTAAAATCATTTACCCATGCCCTTCTGTGTGTAGATCTCTTTATTGTGTTTTTGATAAATAAGTTCGTAATATGGCCATAGTTATGAATGTGTTGATTGTGGAAATGTTAATGGATAATATGAATACGCAATTGTTTTGCTGGCTTAGTTTATGAACTGAAAATAGAAATTGGGCAAGGTAAGGGTGGAGGATGGTTACTCTTTTGACCTGATATATGGTCGGCTTCGCTCCATAACAAACCTTGGGGGGTAGAATTGTTATGCTCCATAGCGAACCTTGGAGGCAGCATCATGTACTTGCCACTGATTTGTTTAAGAGAATAAGCTATATCAGCATTGTAACAAGTGAAAATGGTTTGATAAATAAAAAGTTTATAATGGGCTGAAGTAAAGGTTACGAGTTTTTCACTCATTTTGGAATTTTGTTTGTTTTGTATTTCTCCCCTAAATTTACAGGTTTGGTGAGCTCAGTATCAGAAGTGGAGCGAGATTTTAATCTCATTGTAGATTATAGGTTGAGTTTGTATCTAGATAGTTGATTGAGAAATAGATCTCATGATATTTCATTGTATAATTTTTGAGAATTTAGTCGAGTTATTGGTGTATTTTTAAGGATATTTTTCCGCTGCGAAGTAATTTATTCAAGATTTAAATTTAGTTAATGGATGTTGAATGTGTTTTATTAGCAGCTCAAAAGAGCGGGTTGTTACAATTGCGCTAATTGTTACTTAAGTATAAATAAATCTCCTTTTAGAGGAGAAAAACTACATTTTTTTCATTATTATTTATGTCATTAGTTTTCTAAGCACTTCTATTCTCTCAAGAGCCCTAGTTTGTTCTACTTTACAAATTCATTCAACATTCAATGTGGTAATTCTTTTCCATATTATTTCGTTCTTCAATTGGTATTGTTTCTCATCACTTTACTATTCTCTTTTCAAATTCTTCTTTGTTATCCCAATTACGTACGAGTAGTTTTTTTCTAGGGGTTTGGGGATATATGTATGCATATGAGGGATTGATTGAATGATTGTTTAATTCATTAATTTGTTTAGTTCTTGCTATTGAGTTATTTCAGTTAATCTACAGGTTTGGCCAACTGTGTGTTATTATTGTTGCAATACAAAGTTATAGACTGAGAGATAGGATTTTGTATAGCTTATCAATAGTAGGCTTAGCAATCTATTACCATGCGAGAGCGGCTTAGTGAGCTTCGAGGGAGGTAATGTTTGAAAGAAATTACATGTGCCCTAGATAGATCATTTCATTGAGTTTTTTAATTATTCTTTATATCATGAATTGCATACATGCTGAACCGTTTCCTAGTATTTCCCTTAATTGATATCTTTAATTTAATTATGGGAAAATTGATTATAATAACCCAAACTTTGGGTCGTTCGCTTAAATCAATTCCACCTTTTGATTATTTAATTTTTTTAATAATCTGACCTTTTAACATGATATGCTCATATCGATCCGTGATATCGGTAACCTATTGAATTTGTAAAATTAATTTTTTTTTTATTTTCTTTCGCTCTTTTTTTTTCTCTTTTCTTCTGTAATATCTCAACCTTTGTTTCTCTCTCTTGCCTCTCTCAAATTGTTAAGCACCACCGGCCTCTACATCAACTCCGGCGACCTATGAACTTCGGTGAACCATCGACTCCGACGAACCATGAACGTTGATGATCGTTCCTGTGTTGACCCATGTCAGACGTCTCCATCTCCATCGTCAAGCCATCAACTCAGACACGCCACATTAACTTACTCACTACTATCGGTGGTTGCAGTGGTGTGTTGGGGAAGTGCCATGGGGGTCGATGACTGTCGTAGTATATAGGGGTGATTGAAGTGTGGTGATGAGGCAGGTTGTGCAAAGGTTTGGTGGTTGTAATGCAGCTATATGATGGTATTATGAGGCCAAATAGAGGTGGTTGTCAGTGGTGGTGGTGGTTTAGTTAGTGGTTGAATTAGTTTTGGTTAAATTAATTAAAAATCAAAATTGATTAATTAAATTGGAAAGAATTAGAACAAGACACTTGTCCAATTAACCAATTCTACTGGTCACCAACCTCTTGCAACAGGTCATGGTTCATTATGAGCAAATCATGTTAAAAGGCCGAATCATCAAAAAATTATCAAAAGGTGGAATTAATTTGAGCAAACGGTCCAAAGGTTGGATTATTAGAATCAAATTTCCTTTAATTATTTTCTTAGTTCAGTTATCAACCCTTTCCATCTGATTTAGCTAGTATAATATTAGATTTCAGGTTTAATAGTATAGCTGTCTCCCAGTTGATTCGATCCTGACTTCCCTGACTACTAGTTAGTGGACCTTAGGTTAATTTTGATTAGTTGATACGACTTTAGGATGTCACATGTATAGATCATTGCTGCTAGAAAAAAGAACCTGTGGATTAGATGGATTCATGCAGTGTATCTTAGGGGTTAGAGTTGGTGGGATTATTCACCCAATAATGGTGATAGCTGGTATTGGAGAATCATTTGTCAAGTAAACGAGAAAATGAAGTCGTTAATAATTAAGAATCAACTTAGCAGCATGGTGAGATACTCTATCAAACAAGGTTATATTAAGATGGAGTTACATATGCAGCTGACTGGGTTCAAGAGAGGTGAGTTTCCATTTAGGTACCTGGGTGTACCTATATATAACATCTAAAAGAATCAGTGATACTGATTGTGATTTGATAGTAGAGAAGATTATGAAGCGTATTATGTCTTGGGGATCAAGACATCTTTCATATGCAGCCAGAATAGTGCTTGTTAACTCTTTATTACTGAGTTTACACACTTATTGGGCTCAGATCTTTCTGTTACCTAAGAAAGTGTTAAACAGGATAACTCAAATATGCAGATCCTTTCTGTGGGAAGGGAAAATTAGCTTGAGTAAACCTCCCCTAGTAGCTTGGAGTTGGGTTTGTCTCCCAAAAAAGAATGGTGGGCCGGGGGTTCAAGATTGTATAGCCTGGAATACAGCAGCAGTGGGCAAGTATGTGTGGCAGATTGCCAATAAAGAAGACCTCCTCTGGATTAAATGGGTTCACCATGTTTATATTAAAGATAGTAACTGGTGGGATTACAAAGCTCCCACTAATGCAAGTTGGGTGTGGAAAGGTATTTGTAGAGCAAAAGAGATATATAGAGCTGGGTATAATCACAGAAACCAGTGGATAAATGAAAGCCGGGAATCTTCCTTTCACTTATCTTGGAATGCACATATGTTCCACAAGGATCAGCAATGGGGCTTGTCAAGCTCTATGTGATAAGATGATAAACAGAATCAAAACATGATGCTCAAGAAATCTCTCATATGCAGCTAGAGTTCAACTGATAAACTCTGTCCTAATGAGCCTTCATGTCTATTGGGATCAAATCATTGTGATTCCCAAAGGGGTGATAAGGAAGATTGTGGAGGTTTGTAGATCATTTTTATGGAGAGGTGAATATTTTACTTCGAAGCCAGGTAACATTGAATGGAATCAAACTTGTCTGCCAAAAAAAGCTGGTGGGCTTGGATTTAGGAGGATTGACTACTGGAATCAAGCAGCTTTGGGCAAATTGGTGTGGGCAATAGCAAAAAAAGAAGATTCTCTCTGGATTAAATGGATAAATGCAGTGTATGTCAAGAATGTAGACTAGTGGGACTACAAACCCCCTAAGTCTGCTAGCTGGTATTGGACATGGATTTGTGAAGTGAAAGAGCAGCTGAAAAACATCATAACAATACCTGTTATAATGCAAATGCAGAAGTATCAGATCAGAAACATATACAAGCTTATTGTGGGAGAAAGTCCTAGATGTTCTTGCGACAATTGGGTGTGATCTAGGCAAGCTGTTCCTAAGCATAATTTTATATGCTGGCTAGCTGTTCAAAGCAGGTTGTACACAAGGGACCGACTAGTCAAATGGGGGGTGACAGATGATGATAAATGCCCCATCTGCCAGGATGTTGATGAAACACATCACCGCCTGTGGTTCCAGTGCACATTCAGTCTGAGATTGCTTCAATACATACTGGGATGGCTCAAGATCAGATGGATGAACAAACAGTTACAGTCATGGTATAAATGGCTTAGCAGGAGAAGAACTTCCTTATTTCAGAGAAAGGTGATTAATGCTGCACTCAATGCCACTGTATATGCTGCCTGGTCTGTAAGAAATGATGTTGTATGGAATTTTAGAGTTAGCCCCCCAGGATGTGTGTTTGAGAAAATTAAGAAGGATGTAAATTGTAGAGTGAATGCTCACTGTCCCAGTAAAATGAGTAGTAATGACAAGTCTTGGTAAGAAAACTTATGTAATGATTTGTAGTGTTGTTTTCAATCTCCTTGAGATGAAGAGTCTAACATAGGTGGTTTGTTCAGATCTTGGAGATTATAAGGTGTATGCCTTAATTCTATGAGTATATATATTTCCTTACTTGTTCAAAAAAAAATGAGAGCCATAAATACACAATTAGAGAAGGTTACAAATGGCTGAAAGGGACTTTTGAAAAAGTTGGCTGGCATTATTGGGTTTGGAATGAGATGAATGTGCCAAAGCATGTGTTTATAGCCTGGTTAGGAGCCTTGGGGAAATTGAGGACAAGAGATAGACTTGTGAGAGCTGGAGTGTGTAATACAACTAATTGTCTTTTGTGTAATCAAGGGCAGGATACCTGTATGCATCTGTCCTTTCAGTGTCCTTTTAGCAAAGCAGTTTCTAATCAAGTGATGAATTGCCTTAACATTAGAGTTCATGGGGTGGAGTCACTCTACTATGGGTGGAAAAAGTGGGGAAGAAAGTACAACAGTAAGAAGAAGCAAAGGATTTGTTACACTGCCTTAGCTGCTGTGGTGTACCATGTATGGGCTGCAAGAAACCAAACTTTGTGGCAAGATGTTGTTCCTTGTCCTAGTCAAGTTGTACAGAAAATCAAAGGAGAGGTGGTGTGGCGTGCAAAAACCAAATTGACAGATAGATGGCCTGCTGAAGATAAGGACTGGCTCCAGCTCCTTGAAGATACAGTTCAATAGGTTCAGGTTAATTGTTCCTAAGTGTGGTAGTTTGGTGTTGTAGTAGGTTTGGTGTCTGTTTATGTTTGTAATTGTTGTTGAGCTGTGAGTAGCTTATGTTTGTATTTTTGATGGTTTTTCCATGTTTGGTAATATATCTTACTCTTTACCGAAAAAAAAAGATGGAGTTACATATGGGTAGCTTCTATTAGTCAAGAGTTGTTTGGTGTAGAAACCCAAACATAGATTTATTGCTTGGTTAGCCATCATGAGAAGATTGAATACAAAAAACAGCTCATGAGAGTGCATTACTCAAGATGATAGATGTTTGATATGTGATAGTGCTAGTGAATCACATCAACACCTTTTCTTTAAGTGTCAATACAAGCAAGATGCTTGGAAGGTATTTCAACCAAGCTGGGAATGAACATACATTCTTTCTCCCTCCTTGAGCTGATCAAATGGATTTGCAGGAGGAAATGAACAAATTCAGGCGTGACTTTCACTTTATAGTTTGGCTTTGTACAATTTTCAACATATGGCCGGAAATAAATAATGTTCTTTGGAATGGACAGATTAGGAGGATTGATAAAGTTGTAAGTAGGATTAAACATGGAATAAATAGTATTATATCTCATATTACTAGAGAAACAAATTACAAATGGTTTAGAGAGTTAACTATCTGTAATTGTAAATTAATGAATTTTATAAATATATTTTAATGTATATCTAAATATAAGTAAGTATATTTTTGTATTTAAATGATTTATTTCTTCAAAGGTTAACTATTTAAAAGTCAAAGGAATTATTTTAATGATTTACAGAAGTTAAACATTTTGTCTAGTCATGCTTTGAATTTTATTTGAAAAGCTTAAAACACTTTTAGATTGTGAAAAGGATTTTAAATTAGGTATGAATAAGACAACCATCCAACTCATAAATCATTAAATACTAGTTTGAGCTCAATCAACTTTTTCTAAGCCTATAAGGGGGAAACTATATAAATTCCCCAAAATCCCAAAGTCCCACACCTGATTTTCTCTCTCCTTCCTCCTCATAATTTTCGACCCTCCTTCCTTCCTTCTCTCTTTTTCTCTCTTCCTCTTCCATCGGCCTTTGATCCTCCTCGTCTGCCGCCGTCGATCGGCCAGCTAGCGCAGCCCAGCCGACCGACCGTCGCCCCTACTTTTTAGCATCCTCTCTCCTCTTCTTTTGTTGGTTGTTATTTTCTTCCTCCTCAAGTTTTATTTTAGTACAAAGTTTAAATTTTTAGGGTTTGTTTTAATATGTTTATGTTTACAGGTTATAGTTTGATAATGTAATTATAATCTAAGATTATATACTTTGAGTATTAAAGAAATAAAAATTCAAATTTACTTATTATGTTTGAATTAGATTTTTAATATGTTTGAATTAGATTTTAATGATCAAAACATGTATTTATAGGGTTTTATAGTTGGAAAATCATAGTAGTATATTATAGTTTATGAAATTGAGTATTCTTATGATTTCAAAATGTTTAATTATGTTTAAAAAGAGTTTTAATATGTTAGATGTTGCTAAAAATTTGAAAAGAGTATTGTTAATGGAGGATTTATGAGTTAAACATGGGTTTTTTAGAGTTTTTAACAACTAGTGTAGTAGTACTATACTAGGAGGTTTTATTAATCATGTTTTAATGATTTTTTTTTGGTAAGTAAAGAAAGTATATTGATGCTTCACTCCATACAACCTAGCTTCCCAATTAGGGAAAAGAAACGCAAGGCCAGAATAGCCCCTACTTACAGATTAGCTAACCAAGCCCTATCTCTGTCACTCCATTTGGTGGACTGACACATGTTGCTCCTGTAATGCACTATACATTGTATCTCCTTATATACACTTTCTATTCTATTGACTTTTAGATGCCACAAAGCATCATTTCTAGCCCTCCATATCTGGTATACTACAGCAGCCAGCATTGTATATAGAACCTGCCTTCTCATTTTTGTGCCATTGTAGCTTCTTCTAATCCATTGCATCCATCTGCTATGTTTGTTATGCTGTTATTCCGAGCCAGCCACATATCTTAGTCAAGAGTTGCTTGCTAAATTCACACAGGAAGAATAAGTGCCCATGAGTTTCAACTTCAATTCCACATAGGCAGCAAGATTGTCATTACTGACACCATACTGGTATAGCCTATCCTTGGTTTGAGTTTATTCTGGATACAGATCCATGTAATAAACCTGTGTTTAGGAAGAGACATCCTATTCCAAACACTGTAGCCCAATGACTCTGCTAGGTTCCTCCATCAGCATGCTGATATTACTTATGACATATTTGTGATCAGCTTCCATGTCCTCATTGCAATTTGCTGCATTTGATCCTTCACCTTGCATGACATTTCATGATCCAACTGGCACTTGCTGGTGCTTTGTAATCCCACCAGCTGCCATCTTTAATATATTGAGTGAACCCACTTAACCCATAGCTCCTCTTTTTTACACCCAATATGCCACACAAGCTTGCCTACTGCTGCTTTATTCCACACATTGATATTCCTGAAACTCAGACCCCATACTTCTTTTGTGTACAACAGTGGTCCATTATATGGCCACTCTTCCCACCCACTGCATTTCCAACACCAAAGATAATTCCTGCAAATATCATTCACTCTATTCAGAATAGCCTTGGGCAGAATAAAGATTTGTGCCCAATAACTATGCAAGCTCATCAGGACAGCATTCACCAACTGAGCTCTTCCAGCAAAAGACAAATTCCTAGGGCTCCACCATCTGATTTTAAGCACCATTTTCTCAATCAGCTTTTCACAATCAGCTATTTTTAGCTTCTTAGTGCTTATAGGTACCCCAAGGTACCTAAAAGGAAGTTCTTCCTTAACAAACCCTGAAAAGCTTGCTATTCTGTTAACTTCACTCTCCTCCACTGCTGAGCAATACAAGGAGGATTTGTGTTTGTTTGCTTGTAAACCAGAAGACTCAGTAAATAACTTCAACCCTTGCATCATGAGATAAGCAGATTTGGCTTCTCCTTTGCAAAAGAGAATTAAATCATCTGCAAAGCATAGATGATTTATCTTAAGTTCAGCACAACCCTTAAAGTATTTGAAGTCTGGTTGCTCTCCTACATAGTCAAGGATCCTTGACAAATAGTCCATGCATAGTACAAAGAGCATGGGTGACATAGGGTCACCCTGTCTTAACCCCCTTTTTGCTTCAAAGAATCCTTCTGCACTGCCATTCATCAATAGTGTAAACTTTGGGGTTGTTATACAAGCCATGACACACTTGATGAACTGAAGAGGAAAGTTCAAAGCCTCCAGTAGCTCTTTGACAAATGACCACTCAACAGAGTCATATGCCTTTTTTAAATCAATCTTCATCATCAAACCCTTCACTTGGTTATTTTTATTGCCAAATCTTTTAACCAAGTCTTGGCACAAGAGGATGTTGCTTATGATATTCCTTCCAGTAATAAAGGCACTCTGTGTATGTGACACTATTTCTGGTAAGATCTTCCCAAGCTGTGTGCAAATTAGCTTAGTGATGATCTTATAGAGGATAGAGCAACATGCAATTGGTCTATAGTCACCCACATCTGCAGGGCTTGAACTCTTTGGGATCAATGTGATGGCAGTCACATTAATTTCTTTTAGAATCTTCCCATTTCTGAAAAAATCTTGCACAGCTTCCACAATGTCTCTCCCAACTATATCCCAGCTCTTCTTATAGAAGCAACTTGAATATCCATCTAACCCATACGCCTTATCATCAGGAATAGAAAATAGAGCTGCCTTGATTTCATCATTGTTAAACTTCATGTTGAGAGCTTGCTGTTGTCTGTTATCCAGAATTTTTCCTTTTGCAATTATGCTGGGTTCTATCTTCCTGGTAGCACTATTGCTCCCCAATAAACCTTGATAAAATTCTAGGAAAGCCTCCACAACTTCCCCAGAATTTGCAGCCCAAGTTCCATCTACTCTTCTTATTGTATTTATTCTACTATCTGCATTCTTCTTTGTTTAATACTCTGGTGGAAAGCTCTAGTATTATCATCTCCCTCAGTTATCCACCTCAGCTTTGCTTTCTGACTGAGGAAAGCACTGTATTGCTTGTGAGCTTCACTATAGTCCTTCCTTGCATCTTGTTCTTTATGCCTCAGCTCAAGATCATGAGGATTGAGCTGTAACTCTTTCTTCCAGTGGATCATATTTTGATAAGTTTGAGTATGCTTTACTGAAACATCACCAAACTGAGTGCTATTTAACACCCTCAGATCCTTCTTTAAGGCTTTAAGCTTACTCACAATTTGATACATTTTACACCCCCTCACTGGTTGCTGCCACACCTTCTTCACAATGTCCTGAAACTCAGGAGCTTGACACCACATATTAAAAAATCTGAAGGGTTTCTTCTTTAGCTCATTCTGAAATGATTTGACCAAAAGTGGACAATGGTCATATTCCCCTTCAGGCATAGTGATGATTTCAGTGTTAGGCCACTGCTCAAACCAGCTTTCATTCCCCAAAGCTCTATCCAGTTTGCAGAAAACTCTGTCAATTCCCTCTTGTTTATTGTTCCAGGTATAGAATTGCCCAGATGTTTTCAACTCATTCAAATTACATTCTTCCATACATTGCAGCATATCCATGATCTCTCTTGTTCTAACAGGTTGCCCTACTCTTTCATCTGTTCTCATTATTGAGTTGAAGTCTCCCATAATCACCCATGGAGCATCATTCATTTTTATATCCTTCAAATCCTTCCATAAGTCCATTCTCTCCTGTCTACTATTTAAGCCATAAATGAAAGAGCAGAAAAACTTCTTTCCACCATTAAGCACCTCTACCTCAGTATGTATCAGCTGACTTGAACACTTGATAATATTCACAGCCATAGAAGTAGGATACCATCCCAAAATAATCCTTCCTTTGCCATGCCAAGGGTTATTAGTTGTAATACACCATCCAGGACATACATTAAGGTAAAACTCACCTAAGGAGTGAGCTTTAACCTTTGTTTCTAGGAAACTGAACAGCCTTATGTTGTGGGAAACTAGGAAGTTCCTCACCTCTTGTTGTTTTTTCCTGTTGTTCAGCCCCCTCACATTCCAACACACCATATTATCCATTCATGGTAGGAGGCTCCCCATCCTCACCATGAACACCCGATTTCGGACTCCCATCCTTGTCTTCTTTCCCTCCTTCATCCTCCAGTTCACCTAGTATTTCAAACCCATTCTGGATTAAGATTTCTTGTCTTTTTGCACTATTGGGACCATTACCTTCAGTAGCACCTCCCTGGACCAATTGAAAACCCTCATCATCCTTAGGAGTTGGTCCTTTAGGTATCCATTTCTTCTTCACTATTTTCTGAGTCTCCTTCTTATATTCATCTATGTTGTGGCCAAATCCTTTACACTTATTACAAAATGTAGGACGCCATTCATAGACTATCTTCTGCTGCTTTAGATCCCCTTTTTCATTTTCAAATTCAATCTGATTAGGAAGCTCTCCCTGTATACTGCATTCTACCATTATTCTAGCATACATCAAACGTTCCTTAGATTGAGTGTATTGATCTAGTTTAATCGGTGTCCCTATCCCTGCCACCAACTTAAACAAGCATCGTTCACCCCAGTATTTGAGTTCAAGCCCTGGCAATTGAATCCATATTGGTACATATTTCACCTCCTCTTTCGTGAAATCCATATCAGCATCATGTTTTAATGATGGAAAAGGTTTTTAAACACTCTTACAGGAGGTTTAAGATATTTTATTATTGCTGTAAATTTATATGTGATTTATTGTGGATTTATATTGGTTGTTTTAGACGGAGAATTCTCTTTGGGTGACTTTTAAGGTTGTGAAAGTGGCCTCTCAATTTGTTTACACAAGGTACGTACATACCTATGTGTTGGTTGGATTAGTATCATAATTCTAAGGATGAGAATTATGTAATATCATGTATAGGGAACTATTTTTAGTTCATATGTGATTCCTATTAAAGTTAGATTTGCATGTTATTTATGCCGTTGTGTGAAACATGTTGGTTGTGATTTTATATTATATTTATATGGAAGATTGATGCAATCATATGTGATTCGGGAACTTTATTTTATGAGTAATTCATATGAGGGATTAATAGATATGTTGGTTTAGATCATGATTGAATCAAGTTGTTTCCTTTTGATTATTTGATTACTTTATGAGGATCGCAGGCCTTATTTGGTATGTACATTATTGAACCTATGAAAGGTGGATTGGTTGTTGACTTGGTTCAACGAATAAAGGAAAGTTATGAATTAAAGTTGGAATTAATCTTGGGTTGTTAAGTTATTTTTTATCACCTTATCTAATCTTAAGATAAAAATGAAAGTCTATAATTGTTTCATGTTTATATTATTTTTCCTACTTGTGAGTCATAACAAGTGAATAAATTATTAATCATGTAAAGTGAAACGTGAATAGCAATAGCTTTAGACTTGTGCACGTCTGAAGTATTGGACAAGTATGAGTTGGAGTACATGGTGGTAGCCCATGGCTTTCTTGGGACCGGATTGATCACCGTGTCCTATTTTTATTTTAAAGGTTCCTCGATATCGTAGGTCAAGAAATTACGGAATCGCGCCTGTATTTCGACTTCTAAATTTAAGACTGGTTTGATTTAGACAACTCGTTCCATTTACTATTCCATCTAAATTAATTAATCTATTAGTTGTGAAGTTTAGTTCCTTAAAAGCAGTTTGCAAGGTTATTATGTAATTATTTATTTATGCTTATTATTTATTAGTATCATGTTAGGGTTGGTATTTTATTATGTAATACTCAACTTTGCTGATTACATGTTTTTGAGTTGACTCTTTGATTGAATGAGTTTTATTTCTAAATTTTATCTGAATAAGCCGATATGTTATCACACGGACGATAATACTTTAATAATTCACTATATTTTATATTGAAATGGTATTTTGAAAAATAGAGAATTGTTGGGATGTTGCACTATATCATACATCGTATGGCTCTGCGTAACCTGGTGTTGTTGCTCTTGGACTTAGGGGTTTTGTCCCTTTGCTGATCCTATTGTTCTGGTTCTTTTGTTGCAATATAATATTAATCTTGCTTATAAAAAAACGTAGATCTCATTTAATGCACATTTACATAATTAACTTTAACATGTCTATAATATGTTAAACGCAACTCTCTTTTTTTCTTATGCAAAATATTTCCCATGCTAATACTCTTGTAGTCTTGTTACTTGATTTAAGAAATGAAAGGAAAAAAATAATCAATTGTACACTTTATATGGACATTTCTTCAAAATATGGTGTGAAAAGTTTCCTAAACTTCTTACGATTCAGATATTACATATACTTTATTTATTTGTTTTACTTGCAATGATTTGACTTTAACTATTTATCAACTCCACTTACTTTATTTTTGATGATTTATAGTTAAGGAAAAATATGTTCACGTGGAATCTTGTTCGATATGTGAATATACTTTCAATTTCTGAATAGCTAACATTTATAAACTTTACTTATCGATTATTCAAGATATTAATGATTGAAATTATGCATTGGTAAACGTGAAATCAAACTGGTGCAAGTTATAAAAAACGTACAAAAGAAGTATATTTGAATCTGCTACACTGTATTCCATAGCCAATTTCCATAGCTAAAATGCCTTTGATCTTGTAGTATATAGTCAGAATAAGTTAAGGTCAGATCACATAAATTCATATTAGTAAAAATAAGGTGAACTAAACATAACGATAATCAGATTTCAGAAAACTAGTTATAAGCTTGAAAAATAAATACAGATGGAAAAACAAATAAAGAAAATGTACCATACCCCAGTCACTTTTTTTTACTTTTTCATTTTTTTTTACACTATTCCAAGTAGTAATGTAAGTAATACAATTCACACCACAAAATACCCCCTCTCCAAGATGATTCAAAAAAAACAATCTCCCACATTCCAACCTATCATATTTATTATCTCCAACTATCCCACTACCAATCTACCATCCTCCATTGTAGTAGTAAATACTACCACGTTACTACCCTCATTTTCTGCATTATATATAGTCACATCATCAGTCTCTAGTCTCACTGCACCCCTCCTTCAGACACACATAGCAAAAGAGTGAGTGAGTAAGAGGGTGAGTGAGTAAGAGAGAATAATAATGGGTAAGTTTAGCATTGCATTTTTGGCAACACTACTACTGGTGCACTCTGCCTTTGCAGCAAGAACTGCACCAGTAGTACAAAACACTACTAAAAACACAAATGTAGTGGACACCACTAAGAAAGGTGTTGCACCAACTACTGATAAGAAGAATTTCGTCTCATTTGGCGGCATCGGAGGCGGTGTGGGTGGTGTTGCTGGAGTCGTTGGACCTATTGGTGGTCTCGGTGGAGGACTAGGTGGATTAGGCGGGGCAGGAGGACTAGGAGGACTAGGCGGGGCAGGTGGACTAGGCGGACTAGGCGGGGCAGGTGGACTAGGCGGACTAGGCGGGGCAGGTGGACTAGGAGGATTGGGGGGAGCGGGTGCTGGAGGACTAGGTGGTGCTGGAGGAGGACTCGGTGGTTTAGGCGGTGGTGCTGGTGGGTTGGGAGGTTTAGGAGGACTTGGCGGTGCAGGTGCCGGTGCTGGAGCTGGTGGTGGGACTGGTTGTGTTGGTGGTCTTCCTTAAGATCATTGATCATCATTTAACTATTTCTATTAATATAGCCTATAATTATACTCCTATGTAGTTTGTATTATTTGCATGGTTATGGTTTATGTAGTATTTTGTTGATTTTATGTTATTTTTGTAATATATGCATGCATGCATATGAGAGTTAGGTTGTAATAGGTATATCTTACTCTCTTGTGTATGTTGGATTTATGAGAATTATTGGTGTGTAAGTTTGCTTTTACTGCTTAATTATATTTATTTTTGCTGTCATACTTTTAATTAATTAAGTCACTCCTTTATTGTCGAATAAACATGTTTGTTAATTTTTCTTCCTAATAACTGTTTTTCAATTTAAATTAGTTATTAGGTTCTGGCTATTCTTCCCCTCAAAAAAAAAAAAGGTTATGACTATTCTCCGGGGAAGAAAAAATTACTATAAAATGATAATACTAAATATAGTTGATAGTTGAATGTATTAACTGAAGTAGTTATTTGTGTAAAGGTGTTAACAATTGCTACATCCATTTCTAAAATATTGTTACATTGACATTTTTCATTATTCACAAATAGGGGTGTAAATGCAATACGAACTGTTCAGAGTTCAATCCAGTCTAGTCCAAAATTGTCGAATTAGACTTAACTGGAAAAATATTTGTACTGGGTTCGAACTCAAACTTTTGAATCCAAATATTTTTGGACTGGATTTTGACTCACCCTTTGGAGACCAATAAGTCCAATCCACTCCAAAAATATTTCAGCATATATATTATGTATATCTAAAAAAACTTTAATATTATTGCTGAAATTTTGGTTTTTATGAAATTTTCCGCTATAAAATTCTTTTAACTAGGTCTAGAATTTTCACTTACCCTCCAAATTCCAAAGTGAGACTTGAAAACTGAAAGGCAAAAGTTATTTTACCCTTTTTGGTGTTTTTTATATTTTTCCATTTACATTTCATAAGACTTAACATATATATGTAACTTACGTTGTGGAGAGAATGTAATTAGTCCAAATTTTAATGATTCAATCATGAGAAAACATTATGAATCTAAATCGAGAAAAAATATATTATATAATAATCGAATTGGATTGTACTAGATTGAATTTGGACTCAATAAAAAAGTTTTCGGACTGGACTGGACTAAAAAAAAGTTCAGATTGAATTTGGACTCAATTTTCGAGTCAAAAAAAGTTGGACTGAATTATTTATATTTGAAAAAAGTTCAATCTAGTCCACTTACACCCCTATTCACATATATTACGTTAACCATCATTTATTATTTATACGTAAAAAATATAGTCATATGTGATCTTGTCAAATTTGTCTTAAATTTTTTTTATAAATAGCTACTTTATATAATTTATATAAATACATAACTACATATATTAATATGCGTGAAAATTTTAAGTGAGATTATACCAATATTTTTGAAACGGACATAATGTAGTTAACTGATAATTAATTTTTTATTGTATCTGAATCCTCTCCCACCAAAAAGCTATCTTCCTACTACTTTTTTAGAATTCGAGTTTGGAGTTGAATCAAGTATTTCAATAATCTGTTTCGATAAAACATTACATTTATTAATAGGTCAATTCTATAGAATAGATGAAAATCTCTATTTTAGATCCAATGTATTATCTAGGTGGCCAATTTTTCACCTAGCTCAAAGCTTCTTTTAATTTCCACAGTAGTCACGTATTGCCAACTTTGAGACCTGTCTGACAACACGGCTTCATAAATTTATTTGGTTGGCTCTTGTGACTTGACATGCATGATGCATCTCTTGCTTTCCTCCCGTTTACCCCATGGGAGATCATGAATTTATAGAAGATAATTTCAAAAGAATACTAGCAAAAAGAAAGAAGGATATATAAAAGTATACAAGTTATAAGCTTATAACTGCTTCAAAGTAATAAAGGACTGAATAACCAAAAAAAAAGATATGGATCACATTGGTTCGGCAATGAAGTTTAATTAGCTGTCACCGCTGTTGCTATGATATTATTACTTATAGCTGATATTTATTGGACTGCAGAATTGCATATGTACCAGACTGACCAATGTTGGGGGTACAACTGCATGAAGATCTGAGGTCCACTCCTCTTCTTTGCAAGTTTGGATGATTAATAAATCTTAGTCAAAATGAATTCAGTATGTAAAAAATGAAAATAGTTATGCCTAAGGCCTCCTCAGCGAGAATAATGCCCGTTTAATCTGGTACACACAATAACGTCACATTTACAATGTCATATTGATTCATCTTATCAAAGAAACTTAATAAAGAAAATTATGTTGAGTAGGTATTTATTTGACTAGAACTAGCAAAGTTTAAATATTTTTTTTTCGACATCGGAAAAATTTATATAAAAGAAACAAACATACACTTAGGACCCACTAATACTAGCACCACTTACTAGCGTTGGTGAATCTTTGACTTGACAACAAAACATATAAACACAAGCTTTTTTAGAACAAGAGTAAGTCAAACTAACATGGTTCCTCCTAATATCAAAAAACAAATTCGACGAAGGTGGAGCATTATACTTCTCCGCTTGCATTCGATTTGAGAAACGAGACATTTGTGTATCTTTTTTTAGCATTCTTTTGAAACTGTAGTTGGGCATGATATCGTTACATCCGATTGATTTTCTTCGCTTGTCCTATGCATATCATTTTTATTGTACTTACTAACGCACTTTGCTTCTCCATTCATATCATTTGTCATGTCTTCTTCCCCTTTGAGTGGATTTTCTAAACCATCGATTTTATCCTTCATTGAAACATCTACACTCGAAATTATGTTCATTAGAGCATCCATGCTGACCTCGATATATTGCATCTTCTAAAGAGCCTTAGCTGGTTTTTAACCTTCGAACTCGTTAGCTTCTTTGAGACATCAGTCAGAAGGCCCTCATTCACAATCAGAGGCGAAGTAGAGACCTGCATTGCCCTCAACTTGGAGTTGTGGAGGGCCTCCTTCAAGATTTTAGTTTTTGAATTGAATGTGCAAACCTTTAAAACTAACAAAGAGTTGGATTGACAAAATTGAACCTATTTCCTTTCTTGTAGCCTTTCTACATTTGTGTGGCAAATCATTATGCGAGAAGATCATCGCTTTTTTGTTGACAAAGGTAACTAAAAACATTTGACGGTAAAGGAAGTGGGAGAAAAAGAGAAAGGAACATATGAAGAAATCATTGCCTCCATTTCTTGATGTATATTATCTCTGTTTTTAAATAATTATACCATATTTCTTTTTTGAATGTTTTGAATTAATTGCGCAATTTCCTTTTTGTAAAGGTTTTCTCCTCACATTAGCTTTGTTTGATATTTTCAACATGCCTTTACAAAACTTGATAGCTAAAAATTTAAACTAGCGTTTATACAACTTGATAACTAAAAATTAAGATAATATTTTAGCCTCTTAGGCTATGTTCAGTTCACCTGAAATTTTCTGATCTGAACTTATCTGATCTGATCTGATCTGATCTGAACTTATTTTTTCTGATCTGATCTGATCTGAACTTATTTTTTCTGATCTGATCTGATCTGATCTGATCTGATCTGATCTGATCTGATCTGATCTGAACTTATTTTTTCAACAAGATCTTATCTTTTATAAAATATATTATTACTATTATATTATTACTTTGAAAATCATTATTATGCAATACATTATAAGATCTTCTTTATAGTGTTACTATTATTATCATTTTATTTCTATTACAACTTTTATACAACTTTTATTATTAATAATAATTATTATTATTATCATTATTATAAGAATAACAATAATAATTATAATCATAATTATTATTATTACTAAAATAATTATATAACTCAAGTCATTATTTTATAACAGCACTTATACAATGTTTCACACTTTCCCTTAAAAAAAAGTTTCACACTTGAGAAGTCGGCAAACTGAACTCTTTTTTTTCCATATAAAATAGAACAAGATATACAACCAACTATGACTTGAGCAAAAAATAAATAAATATCGTGCAACTTCAAATAGCTAGAGAGATTTGGAATTCGGTAAGAAGAGGTATACCGAATCTAAATTTATAATTTGTATGTCACACTTAGCTTATTTTGAAATGTAATCCGAAATTAGTAGTTTCGTTGTTATGAATTTGAGATATCATATTTTATATATTTCTTATTTTTGCGTCAATCTTATGTTCTTAACATGTGGCTTTTAATTTTCTATTATTTAATAACAACAAAATAACTTAATATAATAATAGCAATGACATTTATAATGGTAACAACAAGATTAATAATAATTACCAATATTAATAATTAATAAGTACAACAACAACAACAATAATAATTCTTTTGAACAAATGTACTAGTAAATTATAATACCCCCTTTGTATTTTTTTATCTTTGTCACTTAAAATCTTGACACTATTCACAATTAGAGATAATCTTTTAGATTTTTCTTAATATATAAGAAAAAATATAGTCATGTGGGGTCTTGTTTGATTCGTCTCAATGAGTACTTTATTAATATTCAATTATTATAATTTTTATTAATATGTAGTGAAAGATATTTAATAATAATAAGTTTTTAAATATAAGCATGATATGATCTGATCTGATCTGATCTGATCTGATCTGATCTGGTCTGGTCTGATCTGATCTGATCTGATCTGATCTGATCTGATCTGATCTGATCTGAACTTATTTTTTCTGATCTGATCTGATCTGAACTTATTTTTTCTGATCTGATCTGATTTGATCTGATCTGATCTGAAATAAGCAAAAATAAGGTGAACTGAACATAGCCTTATTAATCTTGTTTTCTCATACCATATTCCATATCTCTAGTAATTCAACGCTTCTTTTGTGTTACCTTAGCTCGGGGAAAGGAATTAGGGCGTTAAAGTAGCGGGTATATGATGGTTGTAGTTGTGTGAAAAAACAACAGAATCAAACCAAATAAAACCCTAGCTTTTGGGCCATATTGGTCAATTCTACCATAATTGCATGCATAATAAGCTGTATAGCACTCGCACAGTCGCACTCCTTTTTAAGTCACATAAATTCTCCTGAGCTAAGTCACAAATGCTACTATCTACCCAATATCAGTCTAGTCATAGATTCTCAAACATCTTTTCATTTAATTCCATTTATTGAAACCCCAACTTCCCCACTCCTTACTCTTCCTTTATAATCACAAGCACTCTGCACTAAGAATAGACCAACCAAGCAATAGAAGAGAGAGAAAAAACGAGAGTGAAAAAAAAAAGAGAGAAAAAAAAGATGGCAATTAGGTCTTCTGCTTTGGTATTGGCTGTTGCTTTTCTACTGCTTTCGGTCAGCCACTCCTCATTTGCAGCTAGAAACATGCAAATGAGCAGTGGTACCAAGGCACAGAATAACAACAATAATAATATGGTGCATGCCACTAGGAAAAACCCTAGTGGTAATCATGTTAATGGTCTCACTGATAACAAGAACTTTGTGTTTAGTGGTATTGGTGGTGGACTTGGTGGTGGTGCTGGTATTGTGGGACCGCTTGGTGGTGTCGGGGGATTTTCTGGAATCGGAGCTGGTGTTGGTTCTGTTTTCCCTGTTGGCGGACTCGTTGGTGGTGGTGTTGGTGGTGCAGCTGGTGCTGGTGGAGGAGTTGGTGGCATTCTTCCTTGAGCAGTTTGTGATGATGAAGTGAACGAAGTTATGCTAGGGGTTTGTTTTGCTTTGGCGTGTGGTAGACTAGCTAGTGATCAAGCTAACGTATTAGGTGTTTTAATCAATGAGTCTATGGTATTAGTAGTAATAATAAGTGTTGTCTAGATTAGGTTGTAGGATGTTGCATGAAAAAAAGATGAGTATGAGTTGTCCTTGTAATATCAAATTTCTGTCTGTCATTTTGGCTTGTGTGAGACGTATGTTCCACTATTTTCATCTATTAGAATGAGTGTCCTTTATGTATTTCAATCTGTTAATCTTAAGAAAATTCTATCGAATTGCTTGTGACCCTTGCGCTATTTTTTGTGTTAAATAAGTGTAATTGAACCAACGTCTAAGTTTTACCGATTTGGTGGTAACCCCTACAATATAAGATTGTTACACATGTCATCAAAGTTGATAATATGTAGGGAATTAAGCTGTGTGACATATGTTCAGTTTAATTTCCTTCCTTCATTATCATGCATTTGTTATATATATTAAAAAAAATTTAAGCAACTTACACTAAAACATTGAGTACCAAGCTCTAAATTTTCTCCAATAATTCTTAGATGATAATGCATGCGCAATTAAAATGAAAACTCCTCCCCACACATTGTTTTTACTGAGCAAGTCCATTTTTTTCGAATCTTAAGTGTTAGTGGAATATAGGTCACTCAATTATTGCCATAACTCAGACATTGGTATAACTCTAAGGTTATAACTCTACAACTCTAAACAGATGTTATAAACTTATAATATTATCTAGTTAGTACTTCATATAACTCTAAACAAGTATTTATATAACTATTACATACTACTTCCTACAACTTTAAACAAGTCTTGACATTACCCTAAGTATTAGTTTTGATAGCTCTAAACAAGTATGGACATAACTCTAATTACTACCTATAACTTTAAGCAAACGTTGCTAAAACCCTAAATACTACTTCTGCAACTCTAAAGAAGTATTTGTATAACTCTAATGACTTCTTATACACTCTAAAAAGATTATGTGTAATTTTAAACAAGCATTGATATACTCTAAAGAAGTATTGCTATAACTCTATTTATTTCATCCTATAACTCTAAACAAATGTTATTATAACTCTAATTAGTAATTCCCTATAATTCTAAACAAATGTTGGTGTAACTGTAATTGGCCCTTTCTATAACGACTCTATACAAGCATTGGTATGACCCGTAATTACTACTTCCTACAACTTTAAACAAGCGTGTACATAACCTAGTTACTACTTCCTCTGTTTTTTTAATACATGCTACATAGAGAAAGTGAGGAGTTTTTAAGAAATGTATAGAGAGAAAGTAGGAAATTACCACTTTTTGAATAGAAAAATATTTGTTAAGAAAAAAGTATGGGTATTTTAAAAGAGAAGGTGGGGGACCACCAACTTTTTAATAGTATTTTAAGATTTTTATGGTCATGAAAAAAGATCCATTTATGATATGTAGCATCTATTATGACATTTTCATATAAAGAAAATTTAGCACCTATAAGAAAAACAGAGGAAGTACTTCCTTTAACTTTAAACAAATGTTGCTAATATTCTAACTATTACTTCTACAACTCTAAAGAAGTATTGATATACCTTTAGTGGCCAGTTCCTATAAACTCTTAACAAGATTCGGTATAACTCTAAACAAGCATTGCGATAACTCTAAAGGAGTATTGTAACAACTCTGATTAGTTCTCCCTATAACTCTAAAAAGTATTGTTATAACTCTACAAAAGTATTGATACAACTCTAATTAGTTCTTCCTATAGCTCTAAACAAATGTTACCATAACTCTAATAGTTTTCATAGTTCAAATGAATACAACACACTAAAGGAATCGGGGAAACAACAAAAAATGATCAAAATTCAAAATCACAGTTGTACTCGAAGAATCAAAACTCAGCAAATTTGTTGTTGATAAACATAACTTCAAGGATACAAAAAATGGTCAAAGTTCATAATACTCTTTATTCAATTTCAACTCAAAGCCACCCCAACGTTCACAATACTCAACTGAACTACATCTAATTACTATGTCAACAAAAGAAAAAACAAATTCAATTATCATTTTTAATGAAAATAATGTACAAGAACAAGTGTATAACAGGAAGAGAAATTCCAAAAAGAGAGAGATTATGATATAACACAATATAATCAATACCCGCAAATTCATTGCGATGAGTTGTCAACTTTAATGACATCTGTGACTGGCGATTCTCTACCGACGAGACGTTCTTAGAGAGGTCGAGGAAAATCGGTGAAGACAAAACGTTCGCTGTTGGAGAAAACCGAAGAAGGGAAGAGAAGTTTCGACGTTGATTGCAGTGCCAGTGATGATCCGGTAATTGATCATTCAATCAAAGTTCATAATCAAATTTCTTGCGCAAGTTGTTGATTGATCAATGACGCTAAACAAGAAGAAGAGGGAGAGGAGTTTTTTTTTGTGGGGGGGAGGGAGAAAATATGGCACATTGATTTATTAAAATCCAACGGTTGTGGTTCTTTCTCATTTCTCACCTGAATTCCTTTCTTACATGATCAAAATGTGATAAGTCATTTATATATATAGTTTTTAGGTGCATCTAGGTTGCATTTTAGAGCATTTAGTTTCATATTTAGGTTCATTATTACATTATATTCTATAGTTATGCTTTTCTATTCCTATTCGGTATGTTTTCTTGTTTTTCATGAATTTCAGGTAATGAGAACGTATTTGGAGTATGATTAGCTAAGCTTAAGGATTAGGAGCACTTGAAAAGAAGTTACAATGCATAAGGATCGTATGAATATGTCATAGTACGAGTTTGAGCAAAAACGAAACGAAAAATCATTAGAAGAAATGTGAAAAAAGAGTCATGTCCACTCTTCTGATCATAACTTTTGATGTGATTATTAAAATCGAGTAATTCCAGCATATTTGGAAACTATACTTGAAGAGCTTTCCAACGATAGGTGGCACGCCCCTAGGAGACTTATAGTCAAGGAGTTATGCCTTTCGGAAGATTGCACTGTTTCTGCTGGAATCTGTCACGCGTACGCGCGGATCACTAATCCGCCTATTAATGATTTATTTAAGACTTTCCTTATCTTGTAAATTACTTTTCTAGTCATATTAGGTTAAAGAATATTATTTAGATGAGTTTTGATTCTTTTTCTCCCTACCCCTTTTCACGTTATTTTTCATCTTTAGGTTTTAGTTTTCTCTCTCCTCTCTAGTTTTTAGTTGTAAACCCTAGTTTTTATTCTTCTTCACTAATTCATGATTTCTTTTAGTTTCTTTCTTTAATTTCTTTGATTACGTTTTTCTTTGTAGATTTAGGTTTCATTATTTATTTCATGATAGAGTAGTTTTTATTTCTAGGGTTTGGGAATCCATGTTTATATAATATGATTATTGATTGATATTTATTCATGGTTTGATTAATTATTGATTTCTCTAATTGATTAGTGTTTTATTGTTAATCTTGCAATCTGATCAATTGTCTGATTAAATATTGCTAATATAGAGTCTTAGATCGAGAGATAGCACTCTTTAGAGGCTTACCTACAATTAGCAAATCTGATTATGTTGAGCGACCGTACTAGCATATGTTGATTTGAGAGCGTTAATGCCTGACCAAGGATTAACCTGTGCTTTAGATATCTGATTGATTGAACTATTGATGATATTTTGATAGATTATAGTTATAAACATGGTGGACCATTACCCTAGATCCTTTTTCGTTTGTTTTCTTATTTATTGGTTTAGAACCTTAATTCACATATTTCTGATCTTGTTTAGTTTCTCCATATATTAGAAGCTAGATTAAAACGACCATCTCTCTGTGGATTCGACCCTACTTACCCTACTACATTGTTAGAAGGTTTTGCAGGAATTATTTTTGACGGGTGTACGACAACCTATCAAAATGCAAAAAAAAAAAATGGTCAAAAGGGTTGCGGTTTTCAGTAAAATCACAACGCTTTATCCATTATAAAGGGTTGCGATTTTGAGAGATAACCACAACCCTAATTATTAAGGGTTGCGGTCAACAACCGCAACCCTTCTAAAATGCCAAAGGTTGCGGTCAAAAAACGTAGTCCTTACGCCACTTTTGACTGCAGGCCTTGGCCTTTTTTTCCTCTAGTGGATCAATGAACATATGACTCAATATTATCATCAATTTCAATATATTGGTTTTGAATTTTTTAAGGAGCTCAACAATATCGGTTTCCTAGCAAGCTTTGAGTATGGCTATAAAATTAAAGTTGGGACCTATAGAATTGAAACGCTCATAGTTGAGCCCTTTTTAAACAAATGTTCATAAATTTGTAATTTCTTGATTTGGGTGACATTAAAATCTAAATCTTGATAATTATAGTATATCGAGAATATTCCTTCTAATAACCTCCTAGATTTAGGGGAAACAAAAGATATTAATTTAGAATATGCAATAAAAGAATGGTTGAGAGACACTAGTAGAATAAATGCTTCTTGCTGCGGTCATTAAGTGGCCTATTGCGGCGGTTTTGGCCGCGCAGCAATTAAGGGGGCATAATAGATAATTGATATTTTGCTGCGGTTTAAAACCGCAACAATATTTGAACATATTAATGCGGTTTATGGGTAAAATATCAGCAATATATTAAATTTATATCAGATTTGTAAAGCATATTGCTGCAGTTTCTGAGGGAAAACAACAACAATATGTTGTAGTTAATAATAAAAAATAAACATATTGCTGCGGTTCCTAGTGAAAACCGTAGCAATATGTACTACTACAGGCAAAAAAAAAAAAAATTTTTTGTATTTTGTCATCAAATTTGAAAAATAAAAATGCTGAAAAAAATAAAACACAACAAACTCAAATTTCTCAAATAATTGAGATACCAGTTTCAAACACCAAATTCTTATGTAAGGAAATGCAAACATCACTCAATCGTTCAAGAAAATATAAAAAACGTAAAGATGAACACAACTAAAGCAACACAATCAACATTAATGTTAACATCTATACTAATATATTAAAAGGCGTGCATAAACCAGGAACGGTGCCACGTGGCGCTCTCCCTAAGGAGTTTTAGTTCATGTAATCCATGTACAATAAAAAAAATAGAAATTGCATAGTATAGGTTTTGATCCCGTGACCTCAAGTTCATGTACTAAAGTTTTAACCACTAGACCAAGTTGTATTTAGTGTTATCATATCGAAGTACAATATTAATAAATGAATTTTTTTCTTACTCGGGGCATAGCCCGGGCCTAATAACTAGTATATATATCAAAAGGTGTGCGAAAGAAAGTTTATGTGCCACGTGGCACTCTCCTCAAATTTCTAATGTAAATGCTTTATGTTCATGTGTACTCCTCACTTTTTTTAAAAAAATGTATAAGCGCAAGGTATCGAACACGTGACCTTTGAAATGAAAAGTAAGAGTTTAACCATCAATACACTATGACTTTGTTATTAAATATTTCAAATAAAATATGATAAAGTCTTGTAATAATTTTAGTTAACTAAAAATACTTAACAAGTACATGCTCCCTCCATTTTTTTTATTGTTACACTGTTGTATGCACAAAATGTCACTTTCAAGCTTTTTGGGTGTATATTTTTTGATCCAGTTGATGTAAATAATGAGAAAAAATAGTATTTTTGGGTGGAAAAAGAGAAGAACAAATATAAAAGTATTACTTTATGGTGGGCCAAGTACCACAAATAAGGAAAATATAGCAATTAAAAAGAAATAAACAACCATTTAAGGAAAATGTAGCATTTAAGGGCCTGTTCTCTTCGGCATAAAACAGTTGAACTGAACTGAACTTAATTGAACTAAACTGAACTGAATTGAACTGAACTGAATTGAACTGAAATGAACTGATCTGAACTGAACTGAACTGAATTGAACTGAACTGAAATGAATAGTGATATGTGAGAGTAAAAGTATTGTCAAGAGCTGAACTGAACTGAACTGGTCTGAACTGAACTGAACTGATCTGAACTGAACTGAACTGAACTGAACTGAACTGAACTGAATTGAACTGAACTGAATTGAACTGAACTGAACTGAACTGAAAATAAGCTGGAGAGAACAGGCCCTAAAAGGAGGGAATACAACTTTAACACTCTTATTACGTAACTTACAAGAGAATATTGATGTCATATTCTCTTACCACAATTCCTTTTAAGGTATTGTTTTCAAACTCAAAGCTTTCAATTTTTTTTACTTATCACGTCGTGACACGAATTTTCAATTTTTTAATCGACAAAAAATACGAAAAGTAGCAAAATAAATTATTAAATAAAAAATAATAACATATTTGTTTATTGTAACTGACTCGAGGCATCGCTCGGGCAAAAAAACTAGTTAATGCTAAATTAGAGCTAAACGAACCAGCTTATGTTAGCAAACCCTCAAAACATATTAAACCACTATAAAGAAACTAAAGCATAATTGAAATTCATACCTAAATAAGATTAAACAACACTCAAAGCTTTTCTTTATCCTTTTGGAAGAACCGAACATAGTAAGAAAGTCCGATAAATTCAGACTTGGAATTTTACCAGTCTTAGAGCTAACTATAGCGGGTTACAGCATCAAGATGAAGCAGCAAAGTAAGCGGCGGCAGTGGAAGATGGTCGGACGACGGTGAGGGAACACCCTTCCCAGCCACTGGCGCCGAAAGTGAAGGGGAAAACATGGTGAAAGCACGCGTCTGGGAGGCTAAAATAAGAGTGGAAGCTAGCCAGTACTCGCTGAGATGGAGTGCAGTCCACCAACGAGCTTCATGGGGTTGGTTAAGGGGAGGCATAAGAGGGATAAAAGCCTAGGGTTTGGAGAGCGTTTTAGATAGAAAAAGAAAGAGTCTCTTTTTAGAATACTAAAATTGGTTAGCCTCCCTTGCTTGGTGTCAATATTTTTAGCCTTTCTCAAAACCATAATTTTAGTAATAGACATCTTCCTTTTTATTCAAAATTCACAATATCTTAGGCAACATGTTCAAAGTTTTCATAAACATATATTTCAATGCCATATCGACACCTCCAAATTCAGATAAACATTTGAAGCTAATATACACAATAATGCCTAAACTTATAATCTAATGTCAACAATTTTGTAACAAAGTCAATTTTTTTTTGGTAAGGAGATAACTTAGACACTTTTAGAGGAATAAATGAAATCACAACTTGTCGAAATTGAGAATCAATCCTAAAATATTTTGAAAATGGGAAAGATGCACTAACAAAAGTCATTAAATATGAAGCTTTACAAGTATTCACATAGAAGAAAATTTCTTATTTGAGTTCATTTGCTTACAATAAACGGCCCAAAAACTATGACCATACACTACTCACAAACTGGAGTTGTACATGACTAACAAAATGTCAAAATCCCACCTCCACAATCTGACATCAAGGCCCATCTGAAAAAACACATTTGTTTATACTTTCATTCATCAAAACACCAACCAAAACAAACACTTCTCCCTTTCTTCTTCCCCAAGCCACACTTTCTCTCGGAAAAATGGGGCAAAACAGCAGCGGGCTGAACCGACAAGGCGGGCCCCCGGGCGACCGTAAACAAGACGGCGACAAAAAGGACAAAAAGTACGATCCACCTGCCCCGCCAGCCCGAGTGGGCCGTAAACAGCGGAAGCAAAAGGGGCCCGATGCGGCGGCCCGTATACCCGTTGTAACTCCACTAACAAAGTGCAAGCTTAGATTGTTAAAGCTTGAAAGAGTGAAAGATTACCTTCTAATGGAGGAAGAATTTGTGGCCAATCAGGAACGACTTAAACCTCAGGAAGAGAAAACTGAGGAAGATCGTTCTAAAGTGGATGATATTCGTGGCTCCCCAATGAGTGTAGGCAGTTTAGAGGAGTTGATTGATGAGAATCATGCTATTGTTTCGTCTTCCGTCGGTCCCGAGTATTATGTTGGTATCTTATCCTTTGTTGATAAGGATCAATTGGAGCCTGGATGCTCGATCTTGATGCATAATAAGGTATACTTTACTTCGACTTATATATATGATCTTTTTTTTTTGTAGATTGGGATCTTGATTCTTGTGTTTGGGTAATTAGGGTTTTGGTTGTGTGGTAGTAGAGGTGAATATGGAATTTGGGATGTGGTAGGGTTTGGTCTGTGATAATATTTTAAGTTAATTTGTGATTGATGACACGGATGGTGAGAAATGTCTAACTTGGAATTACAAAATGGGGTATGTTTATAAAAATATAGTATAGAAAAACCCAATTATATAGGTATATTTGGTTCCAATTACTTCTGTTGATGATCTGAACAAAAAATATACAGTATGGTTATGAGTTGGGCAAAGCTCCAAGGATGGCTATTCGATTATTATGGAGGTCCGCTGCTACGAGTATATGATTTGAAAGTTGTGAATTGAATAGTGTTTGGTGTTGTATGAGAAATGCCTAAATTAGAACCATTTGGAACATTTTGTAGTATATTTATATAAAAATGTAGTGTAGAAAAATGCAACATGTAACTTGATTATTAGTACATTATCATAGTGATGTTTTTTTTTCTAGTATACTATTTTATTGATAAAAATTTAAAAGGACTATTTATCTTGCTAGATATACTACTTTTGTTAATGATTTGAACAAATAAAAGAGTTATGAATTGGGCAAAGCTCAGTGGTGTATGCCCTAAGAATAAACTGAAAAAAGGAAATATTGCGAATTTATGCAGGTTCTTTCTGTTGTTGGTTTACTTCAAGATGAAGTTGATCCAATGGTCTCTGTAATGAAAGTTGAGAAGGCTCCTTTAGAATCATATGCTGACATTGGTGGTTTGGATGCTCAAATACAAGAGATCAAAGAAGCGGTTGAGCTACCGTTGACTCATCCTGAACTATATGAAGACATTGGTATTAGGCCTCCCAAGGGAGTCATACTATACGGGGAGCCTGGTACTGGGAAAACTCTACTTGCAAAGGTAATTAAGTTTCGATGCTTATAATCGGTTATTGCGGGTATCGTTCTTGTGCCCTTGTGTTTCAATATAATAAGATACCCTTTTACTCTTTTTGTGATTAGTGTGTCGTCATTCTGGAGTTTATGTCTACTTTCTTGCTAAGTGCTTCTATATCTCATTATTTAATATATATGTCTCTTAAGCTTTTGCAAAATGAATTAGAATCACTATTGCTTAGAAACTAATAAACATCATGAGAGGTATGCTGCATCTAAGCATTGTGTAACTGATGGTATTTTGGCTTGCTACTTACATGTGAATAAGCAGGCAACTGTAGGAGAGGGCGAGAGGCGATTGAGAGTAGATAATGTGGGAAGTACCCTTGTCAGTTTTACTCAATTTCTCCTGCACAAGGCTCAACTATTTCCTTGCTCAATTGGATTAAGGCTTAAATGTTAGAGGAGTGTAAGGAACTGGATATTTGGGACAGTAAAATCAAAGAAGATGAAGATGATTTTGATTGATAATAATGGAAATAACAGAAAATAAAGATAGTTTATCAAGTTTTCGAGTGACTTGACACACTCCCAAAGCTAACCACTAAAATGAACTCTCCAATATTTTTCTTGATATCCTTTCCAATTATTAATCCTTCTATATTTATAGAACTAACTTACTTACTTACTCCCAAGTCAACCTAATTATATTGTACTACCTATATTACCCTTCCCCTTAAACCAATCTATTACAATACCGGCCCGCCAAACTTCTACCTTGTCCTCAAGGTGGATAGTAATTGGCACTAAATTCCCGACCTTGATAGCACTTAACAATGTTTGTTTGAAAAATGATGCCCGGCTTCCACTGGCGTTCAAGGTCCTCATTGGTGAGTCCTTGTTCATCTGGTGGTGTAGCTAAGAGACAATGATCCTTGAAGTTGTCATGTGGTGGAAGTAAAGGTTGGGTGGAAATCTTGTCTGGCTCAAGTTTGGAAAGATGTGAGATTGAGTTGTAGGAAGTGGGATTGGGTATGATGTGCTTAAACCATGGCTGCCCAAATTGGTCTGCTTTTAAGAGGAGTGTTGGGCTGAAATTGATTAGGCCCAATTTTTGTCATGGATGTATTAGAAATTGGGCGGACATGCAGCTCATTTCTTTTACTTGTATTGGCTGGAATTGGAATATGATATTTTATAGGAATTTTGGGCTCAAAAAGACTAGGTTCCGGTCTTTTTTAAAAGATTATTAGAACCTGGGTGTTCATTTCTTTTGCCTTGAGTTGCAGCAGGGGTCAACATATTTATGACGTTATTGCTGACATCATTACTTTGACCTTATACCCATTTTCCCTTGACAGCTAGCACTTTCTCTACACCTTCATTCTTGTCACGTGACTTCTCAAGAATCTAAGCATATATTGGCTTCCTTTCCAAGCTAAATAAAATATCTTCTAATTTTCTCCCTTCCTCCATTGAAGGACCTTTTTGTAACTTGGCCCCACACCACCCACCGGGACAGCCACTAGTCCTACCACTCATTATGTTGTTGGCGGAGAAACCCGAACCTCTATCAGTTGCATTCGCACCAACTTTAGCCCTCAAGTACCTCTTCGCACCCTTCGCTAAACCTTCTTCTGCCTTGTTCAAGCGACCACAAGTGGTGGTTGCCTCACCAAACTTACAATTTTCGGCCAAAAAACTTGGTCCACCACCGGACCCACTTCCTCCGGCACCTCCCTTTTCAAATATTCCTCTCTTTGGGTCAAGAGCATTGCCGGATCTACCACGAGTGATACCTCTTGTTTCTTAAAGTTTCTCCACATTCATGGTGGTCAAGTTTTCCTTGTTTTCACCTCCATACTTTCCGGCGACGACCAACCCCAAACCATCACCATTATGCTTTTCACCAGATTTGAAGCCTGGTTGCATGTCTCTTCAGTCGACAATCACTTCGACAGTAGGTGTAATGGAGCTAACTTGGCCGCGAGTTCGCAACACATCTTCCTTCACCTCTTTCTTTTATGCTGGGTAACTGGAGGTTATTTGAATCTCCTTCCTCCATAGATCTAGGGTTTCCACTAACCTCTTACAATGTTTCTGTGAAGACCCATAACGTAGCTTCACTTGTTTTTCCAGTTGTTGCCACTCAGTGAAAACCGGTGTTCCCCTTCGAACCATTGTTGTGCGTCGCAGTAAGTGCGATTATGGCAGCCTTAAACTTCGACTCATTTAATCGGAAGAAATGGAAAAAATCTTCCAAATCCTGAATCCATTCCTCCAGATTTATTCCATTAAACTCAGGGAGTTAAAGCTCTCGCCGGATTCTCCCTTCTTCTTCAAGATTCGAGATACCCCAATCTCTTTTGCGTATGATGTACACGAACTCCTCTCATAGCCACATTTCATTCTGCTTCGTTGCACTTTCACCAGCTAACTCCATTGCTGACTTTTTTTAAAAAAAATTGAAAATCAGCACTTAATCTCCCAGAATTAACTGCTGTGATACCATTTGCAATGAACTGGATATTTGGGACAGTAAAATCAAAGAAGATGAAGATGATTTTGATTGATAATAATGGAAATAACAAAAAACAAAGATAGTTTATCAAGTCTTTGAGTGACTTGACACACTCCCAAAGCTAACAACTAAAATGAATTCTCCAATATTTTTCTTGATATCCTTTCCTATTAGTAATCCTTCTATGTTTATAGAACTAACTTACTTACTTACTCCCCAAGCCAACCTAATTATATTGTACTACCTATATTACCCTTCCCCTTAAACCAATCTATTACAGGGAGGTGATCTCGACAATCATTTTTGGATATCATTTGCACTCTAATTTAATGGAAAATTTAGAGGTTACCGGGTTAGTTGTGAGAGAGCAGGATGGTGGGAGCTAAGTGGCCGTTAGAGAGATACTCCCTTCGTCCCTAAAGGTTGCTCCACTTTTCTTTTTGGTTTGTCCCTAAAGGTTCCTCCACTTTTCTTTTTGGTTTGTCCCTAAAGGTTGCTCCATTTCCTTGTTAGATGACATGGCTCCGGCCTTCGAGTTTTCCCACAAATGCTCTACTTTTTGTTCTCTACCCCACACACAAGATAAAAAAACTACCTACCCACTCAATAAAACTCAAAAAAGTAACCAATAGGAATGGGGCAAATACTAAGGGACGGAGGGAGTGAATGGATCTGTTATGACGTTGTTCACAGCTTAGTTGCATCTAAACCATTTTTCAGTTTGTTGCAACAATTTGGACTTTGGAGAAACTCCAACCGAACTATAACATCCAAATAGAGTAATGTTTCAGCACATCTTTCTTTATGGGTGGATGTCATCTAACTTAGTTGGTAAACTTTTTTGGGGGTGGTACTTAAGTCATGGGATTGAATTTCGTCTACATCACTACGTTTAGTCACTCATTTACACCCAAAAAAAAACATTGTTCTTTTTGAATTACTAGATGTGGTTCTAGTGGTACTTTAAGCTAGATGTCATATATTTGTAAGCCAATATGAATTGTAAAGTTGTGCATCTATCTTCCATTTATTTGTTGTCTATAAATTTGTAGTTGTGCTGACTCACTTGACTGTATGAGTTGGAAATTTCTGTTGTTAGTGGTGACTTAGCTCTTGATTTGACTGTGTAATGTGCCATTGACATAAACCCCTCTTACTCAATAATAACAAAAAAATGTGCTGATATCATTATGTTTGAGGGTGCTTCAGGACCCCATTGTATAAGGGTGTACTTTATAGTTTATAGTACAAGTGTATGACTCCTGATGACAAAGCCTCCATTGTGCTCGCTCTCACATCTTTGCATATTTTATATTTGCACATTTTACTTTTTGCCAATGTGAGAAGAACATGTGACAAATGTGCAAAAGAATGTGTGAGAGCACATATGAGCTTGAGCCTGACAATAAGCTTGACTTCAGTTCTAGGTGCTCTCAACCATTTTACTTGTACCCTGATTTCAGAACTTACTCATGGCATTTTTGTTGCCTTCTTTAGGCAGTGGCAAATTCGACATCAGCTACCTTTCTACGTGTTGTTGGTAGTGAGTTGATCCAGAAGTATCTTGGTGATGGTCCAAAATTGGTCAGGGAGCTCTTCAGAGTAGCTGATGACCTTTCACCATCTATTGTTTTCATAGATGAAATCGACGCAGTTGGGACAAAGAGGTAAACTTGATGAACATTTCAATTTGAACTATGGAGAAATATAGTAACACTAACTAATTAGAGACCTTCAGGTATGATGCTCATTCTGGTGGTGAGCGCGAAATTCAGCGGACTATGTTAGAACTTCTCAATCAATTAGATGGCTTTGATTCAAGAGGAGATGTCAAAGTCATCCTTGCAACAAATAAAATCGAAAGCCTCGACCCAGCTTTGCTTCGTCCTGGACGAATAGATCGGAAAATCGAGTTCCCACTTCCTGATATCAAAACAAGGAGAAGAATTTTTACGGTACACTTGTTGCTTCTTCTCGTCTTGGAATATTTGTTATATCTCATGAGTCAGTCTATTCATATGATCTTAAATGTTGATGCCTCTCATCAAATACTCTTGTTGCAGATTCACACCTCAAGAATGACACTGGCTGATGATGTCAATCTAGAAGAATTTGTTATGACCAAGGATGAGTTTTCTGGTGCTGATATAAAGGCCATTTGCACTGAAGCTGGTTTACTAGCACTGAGAGAACGCCGTATGAAGGTTAGCTAGTCTTTTTCAAATTTAGTACTGAGCTTATAACGCTTAATATTCTTTGCTAGACTTCACTGGTCTACTAGTTGCATTTTTGCTGTTTGGTGGTGGTGTGAAAGGTGTTATTTTCCTTTTTTTAGTTGGTTGATAAAGGAATGATGTTCTAATTGAGCTTTGGGGCCATTTGTGATGTATGTAGGTTACACATGCGGACTTTAAGAAGGCGAAAGATAAGGTCATGTTCAAGAAGAAAGAAGGTGTGCCAGAAGGACTTTATATGTGAAGTATTTACATCTGTTATTAGGCGAATTTACATATAAGTTATGGTTTATGGTTATATGCCTTTTGTTCTCTGTATATCTTTTCATTTAAGGTTTGATCCGGTGAAGTGTACGTTGTAGATGGAATGTTTGATCCCTTGTTTTATGATCAATCATGCTGAACAATGTCTGTAAAATGATCTTTACAAGGATGACTTTGGTTGGTACCCCTAACAAAGTTTGTCCATCTAACCTGTGGTAGCATTATGCCACCCCTTGTTTTGTTCATCTTGTGTTTTATAGCTTTGGTGCTGAACAGGAAATGGGTCGTTCTTATGCATTTGGGCTATACATAGTCTCACAGGGATTGCGTAGGATTCACAGTAGTTGGGTGATGTGGTGTTTGCAAGTTTGCTACAAAGATTACAAAGATTTCACTACATATATGATTGTTCTTAAAAAAACACGCACAAGACCACAGAAGCTTGAGCTCCATTCCTAGTTATAATAACGAGATCACACCATGTAACGAGAATTATAATACGGGGTATTTTTCTTGGAACTGAAACAATAAAATAACGAGAATTTAATTAATTCATCTGTTTCTTTTTAGATGTTACATTTTTTTCAAATTGCATGTTTCAAAATAGATGTTACACTTTTTTTTTTCTAAATTGGTAAGTTTTGCCTTGTAAAATGACCAACTTATCCTTACTTTTAACAATTAATCAAAATTAAACCTATTTAACCTAAATTAACAATTAAGCACCCTCCCTCTTCCATCCGCCCTAACAGTCCAACCCCCTCCCCACCACTGCAGCAGCCCCTCTCCCCACCATCGCACCCCACCCAACCTTACTACACATCCTACCCAACCCCACTACACACGCCGGAAACCCCACCCCACCCACCGGAAAACCCACCCCACCCACTGAAAAACCCACCCATCGAAAAACCCACCCCACCTGCCGAAAACCTCAACCCACGCGCCGAGAACCCCACCCAGCATCGACAACACAACCCCTACCGTCGAAAACCCCAACCATCCCTCGAAAACCCCATCCCGCCTGTCGAAAACCCGTCGTGTGCAAGGGAGGAGAAGGGGAGGGGGTTGCGCGTTCAGCAGGGGAAGAGGAGGGAGAGGGAGAGGATGTCCGTGGTCGATTTGATGGTATCGGTGGTCGAATTGGTGGCGTCGGGGTCGCGGCGGTGGCGTCGATGGTCATGGTGGTGGCGTAGGTGGTCGTGGCGGTGGCGCACTGTTGTAGCCCATTGGTGGTGGTGGCTCAATGGTGTTCCCCACTCCCTTTAATCCCCACCCTTACTTTCTCTTAATCACTCCTTGAATTTTTGCCTAGGGAATCCAAATTTTCAAAAGTGTACTATCTAATTTGGAACGGAGGAAGTATTTATAATAGCTTGGAACTTGGAGTTTCTCCAGTAGTTTTTAACTCAATCTCAATACAAGATCACACCGCAAGAAATGGAGAAAAATGCATTATATGGCCATATGAGGCTATAACCATGCGATTTATAGGTGTGTTACACACCATGTGCAACGTAGATTATATTCTTCGTCTCGTATGGTATCAAGTATGCTTTCAATATGTGCAATAACGTTATATTACTTTCAATTCTCTCTACAATTCTTTAGCACTCTTCCCCTACTATCTAAAATTTAGCTCCTCTATCGTTAAAATTCAACCCTCTACATTACCTCTGTCTTTTGTCCCGTCACTGCCCTCTTTCTCTTGCACCTGCACAGCGAAAAAATCTCTATTCACTCTCTAAGCCACCACTGTTTCCTTGCTTCCTCGTCCTCGGACTTTTTCATTTCCCCGTGGTGAAATCTAGCCTGAACAATGATTTTTCACCACTCATGTCCTCGATGTTGGTGGTTTTCCCCGAGTCTTAGCCGCCATGACTAGCCACCAGTTTGGACGACTGCTCCACCATTGCCGACATCCTCGTAGTCTCCACCTGTCAAGAGGTAGTCGCTTGTTTCTTTGTTTATATTTCTTCCTAGTGGTATTTCCCTGGAATAGAGAACGACGGTTCGTTTTGTTGCAACAACAATAAAATGGACATTAGTGAGTTCTTTTAATTTTCCTTTTCTTCCTTTGAAGTCGTGATGGCCACTGGTGCGTACTGGGTGGGCCAAACTGCGACCCCTATAGGGTTGGGTTGAGATTTCATAGCATGACCGGACCGTGAAATTCACGGGTTGGGCGAACTAGTCAGCGGGCTGAAAAAACCTTGGCCCACATCGATTTTATTATCGGTTTTCACGGTTCAGAAAGCGGTTATGGTGGTTCGTGGGTATAACGGGCTAGCAGGACGACATGAGAATTTTTTTTTTTTACTTTCAAAATTATATAATCATCGGAGTTATTCATTATTGTTACATAAAAACTTTAAAATTAATAAAAAAAAAACAATTATTAGTAGGGTTAATTGGCTAGAACTGCACGAACTATGCCTCAAGTGCACTGAGTAGCACAACCTTTGGCGAGTGTAGTGCGTAACACGAACTTTAACATGAGGTACAACCAATAATATAAATATGACCGAAGTATGGAGATTCTATCGGAATTACGGAATCTTCTTTACTTTATTATTTTTCTTTTATTTTTCCTTTTTTTCCCCTCAATCTCCTTCTTTTTTCCTTTTTTTCCCTTTCCCTTCTTCTTTTCTCTTGAATTCCTCTTTATTCCTCCTCTCTCTACCCACCGAAAAACCTCCCCTCCCCCACCCTAACCACCAAAAACTACCTCTCCTCCCTATCCCCCCGACACTAATCACATCTACTTCCCCAGCCCCCGATAAGTCGAAACCATCCCCATCCAACAAACCCTCTACAAGATTTATCTTTCTACCTCCTCCCCAACTCTTTCCCACCAGAAAACCCCACCTTTTCACCCTCGAAACAGATCTCCTACACTATCACCTCTTCTTCCATGAAGGCTCTAGAGTTTCTTAAAAATTTGATTCTTAAAAATCAGAGCTTGCACATCAGCAATCTTGTACATGTCCTTCTAGCATGCTGTTTTAGTGAAAAAAATTCTTTGCAAATAGATTCAAGTTCTAACTTTTAACTCCGTTATCCTCATCTGTAAGACAATAGATAATTGTTTTAGTCCCTGTCAATTGTAGATGTCCATGTAACTGAGTTTTTGCAGCCAAAGGTATAAGGTTGGGAAAGAGGGAAAGTGGTAGTTTCCAATGGGTAAGAGTGGGGGAGGGGAGATTTTCCAGTGGGTAGAGAGAGGAGGAATATATAGGAAGTCAAGAGAGAAGAAGAAGAGAGAGGAAAAAAAAAGGAAAAAAAGAAGAAGATTGAGGGGGAAAAAGGAAAAAAAATAAAATAAATTAATAACGAATCCACAATTCCAGTGGAATCTTCGTAATTCCGGTCACATTTATGCTATTGGTCGCATCTCGTGTTACAGTTCGTGCTACGTACTGTGCCCATCAAAGGTTGTGCTACTCAGTGCACTTGATATAACACCCCCAAAATCCATACACGTCTAAACTGCGTTGCATCAACTTTGTAAGTGTTACCGCCGTAGTGAAATGCAAGGCTTATTAAAATTAAAACATTAACTTACTCTTTATTATAAAAACTAAATTGTAGCGAAAATAAAATATTATCTACAACCCGGGAATCACTATGACCCCTTTTTATTTAAAACCATTAACTAAGTAAATCATAAACAAACTCTAGAAGGTTCAATCAAAATACTTAAAAAGTTTATAAAATAAAGATTATCCCGTGTATGCCCAAACTCATGCAGCATCATCATCATACCTAATCTACTCCCCATTGAATATCAATAGTTCATCACATGTTAACAAACAAACACAAATAACAAACAATCAGCTATGCTGAGTACGTACTTAAATAATTAAATAATATACTAAGTATAATTAATATAATAAGAATTATTCATAGACATGATACTACGAGATTATTACATTTCCTTTTATATAATTTAGTTGGCAACGAACGAGTACCGTCATCTTTCTAGAATCATACGGGCTACTTAATCCTTAATAGACAACTTAGTCTCTTAGATGGAATACAAATGGGGTTACGTTCCGCTTCACACCCATCACCTTAGTATGCATACCCCAAAGATTGTACGAAACCTTACGCCTACTTGAGTTATCAAAATTTATAAGGAACTACTATCGTCACAGTAGGTCTGTATAGGAGTGTATAACAAGTCCCACACCTCCCATTGTTCACTAGTTGTAGGGATTCCAACTACAAGTTTATCGCCAAATATCCTTCTTAATGATATTCATTCATACAACATTAAGCATATACTAATTTAATTTTCCTTCTTAGCTACATTGCTTAATTTTTTTGTTTAGGCAACCTCTTGTAACATCCTTGCTACTACAATAATAAATCATAGGATTCCAATCCTATTCCTCATTTCATGCTTGTGATACGATAGAATTACGCATACCAATAATAATTCATTCCAACTCACAAGTCATACAATAAGGAAATAAATACATTTTTCCAGTTGATTTCATCTTATCAAACAATCTCATCAATCATAACCAACAATTGTTCCCTATCATGATTCTAGGTTTCAATAAAACAATTCATAGCTTAATATGAATACTAACATATCGAATTGAACTAGTACGCGTATGTACCTTGTAAAGGATAATTTTCGCTGACTACTTTAAACGTTCCACTTATGAAATTTGGACCTAATCGAATAACAAAAGTATTTCAGTGCTAAGTCCTTGATATATTTTTAAAAAAAACACAGCTTAATTAACTATGCAAAACTTAGTGTTTCAAACAATAAAATACACGCTGTTGTTGTTTGAACTTTATTTTCATAAACTTTATTGAAACTAACATATTTAGAACTTAATAATATGTTTGTGGATCTGATTTCTTCTAACTTATATTATACTTGTTCTTAACCACAAAACTTAGGCAACTATATATAAGTATTATAAAATTAGAATAAAGAAATAATGTTATCATAAGAACTAATAGAATAATCATAAATTTAATTTCCTTTAACTTTTATCATACTTTAATTTCAAAACCAACTTAAACCAGTATATACACAAGTATTATAGAAATCAGATTTGAGAAATAGAATTATCATAAGAACTACAACTTAATTATAAATCTGATTTCTTTTACCAATTCTATACTTTATTTATAATACAACTTAATATAAGATATATTTATACGAATTACAAAAATTAGAATTTACCATTTAACTAAAGTAGAAAAGAAAGATTTTTTTATACCGAACGGACTCGCCGACGACAACTACCGACGATGCGAGGAACTCCACCAGCAACACCAACCACATGCGTGCCTCAGCTCGTCACACACACAACACACTTAAGTCGTAGCAACACAACACGCGAGCCACATACACTCACACAACCCTCGACTCGCACCCTCGACAACAACAACTTCCTTGACTCGTCGCTCGGTGCTAGCCGCACAACACTCGACTTGAACCCTTGACAGCAACGACTCCCTCGACTGGCCTCAATCGCGCACACACACAACCTTGCACAGACTCGCTCGACCCTGCTCGCCCCCGCTCGCATACTCGTCGACACCCTCGCTCGACTCGACAGTAGCAACGACTCACTACACGCTTTGCATCGCATACTACACACACACGGCACGACCTCCTCGAAGGCCAACGAATTTCTGGGGAGGGGAGGAGAGGAGTGACGAGGGAGAAGAAGAGAGGAGAGAGAAAAACTTTGAGGGAGGAGAAGAAAGAAAATGGCCGATTAGAACTTAGGGTTTTGCTTTTCTTTTTTTCCTCTCTTATTTATAGCATGAAAAACCTTGGTTTAATAGGATATGTTTCGATATCAAATTCCGATTTATTATTTATTTATTTGGAAAATAAAATAAAACATTATTGGCTACAAAGAGTAGGTTGCAAAAGTAAGTGCAAGAGACACTCAAGAGGGGGGGGGGGAGGTGAATTGAGTGTTTGTCCAAATGTTGCAACTTTTTCGATTAATATAAGAACAGTAAAGAAACAGTTCTTTAGCAGCGGAAAAAAAGCGATGAATAAACAACACAAGGATTTAACGAGGTTCGACTTCAAATAAGTCTACGTCCTCCACTCACTCACTCTTTTATTAATCAACTCAGAAAAACAAAAGAATTACACTCAATCACTTATGCACCTAGCACAAGATGATTCCCCAACTTCCACTATGGAAGTTCGACTCAACCACCAACTATGATGGTTCAAATGAAGTTAATCCCTGATCAACTTCCCCAGCAACCTGAACTCACAGGATGCTCAAATATAACAAGTTTTTCTCTCACGAACAAAACAACCTAATATGCTTAGAATGAGAGTAGTTTCTGATCTATGTGGTATTAGGGTTTATGCCAGGTTTGAATCCTTTAGAGAGAATACTTTTGCTGAAGAATGCTCAAAATTATCGTGCAAAAGCTTAAGGTTTGAATGCTAGCAGAACTATGGAAATTATTCCAAGGAAAATATACTCAGTATAAGATCATAGCAAACACTCGCATAACAAACCATGCATCTGTGTATTTTGAAAATCAATTTTACGCGGAAAGAAACTTTCCTAAAATACGAATGCAGTAAGTCTTAGAGGACTAGTTCAGATCTGTTCCCAGATTGTTCCAATCAACCAAGTTTTACTTTGTAGTTGTGTATGACAAGTATCCGATTTTCTTGTCATCCACACTACCTCATCTCTCCAGTTTCAAACCTTTATAGTGCATTAAAACCTTTATACCACTTACATTGCATCTAAGACCTAAAAGCTACAACTTGATCTTGGTCATCATGCAATTCTTCAAGACTTGGCTTCACTAGCTTCGTCTTTCTTATTCATTGAACTCGTACTTTGGCACCTACACATGTAAACAGAAAAACTACATGCAAATAATAGTTCAATGTGATTTGTCATCATTCAAAACGCAAAATAAGGAACATAACAAATTCCCCCTTTTTGATGATGACAAACCCTGAAGTTCCCCCTGCAAATAATATCATTAGTTTTGGGAACTTTTGTTTCAAACAAATTGAATTCTTAAGATAAGAACTCAAAGCACTGGTTTCGTATGTTCCTGCAGATTAAGCATCATTTACAAGTCACCAGTTCACAACTAACTGACAGCAGTTTAAGAAAGAGTTTCTAAGTACCATAGGAAATACTAATTAGACTCAGAGCTCTTAGACTTAAACATGCATCCGCAAGAAGAACATCAGTAGTGTTCAGACTTATTTCTAAGTCATTAGGGTGAAAAGAAGTAAAGTGCTTTGAATACACTCAATTCCAGACCACCAGACCACTTCTGGTCTGTCACCACTAACAAGGCGCTCAGCCTTATTCTAGTTGATGCAACACACACAAGTTATAGCACCAGATCTACTTCCCCCTAAGATTAGGTGGAAAGATCATAGAACTTCCACCTGCTTCCCCTTTTGGCATCATCAAAATAAATCAAGGGTACAATCAAAGGAACATAAAATAAGCAGTAGATAACTACTAAGTCAAGCCAAATAGGCAGCTCAGACGCATTCTAGGGATGCTGATGCTACCAAAGTTCCTGCAGATACCAAAAGCTATTGTCCTTTAAGAGTTATTACAGACCAGTAGTAGACCAAATTACAGAAGATCACTTGTTTTTGTAATTTGGGAAAGGGGGATAACCAGATAGAAAGGTTAAGGAAAGAGGGGTTAGCAGCAAAAGATAATAAGAAGAAAAGAAAATAAATCAATCAGCTCCAGAGTCATTTTTAGTCCCATCATCTTCTTCCTCCTCAAGGTTCTCGGAAGCATCTTCTTCCTCCTCAAGGTTCTCGGAAGCATCTTCTTCTTGTGCTTCCTCCTCCTCTACTTCTTGCTCTTCCTCCTCCTCTTCTGCCTCCTCCTCTTCATCATCTTCATCACCAGCAGCATGGGATGACTCATCCTTTTCCTCAGAATCCTCTCTTCCCTGAATACCAGCCTTGTCAAGGCGAACCTCAACTCTCTTGTAGGAATCCTGAAGAACAGTGCAAAGCTGAGTGACACTATTTAGCATATTCTGCATCATCTGATTCTGGCCACTCAACTACTTCACGAAGGCATAAGTAGCCTGAACTGATTCCGTACTGGTCTCCGCACCAATAGCATCATCCTTTGCTGCACTTTTCATTTTCAGAACACCTCCTGCATATGACATGCCCTTCTTACCTATAATCTGATTCGTAAGGTGAGATATGGTGCCATAGTCTCCCACCATACGAATTTTCCAATGAGTGAACACTAAGGTCAGCCATCCTCCATAGGGCAGTGCATGCTTGGCCTTTTCCACACAGCAGATCATGTGACCCAAGATCATAGCAGGGAGATTGACGGGAATATGTTCCATGAGACAGTAAATAAGAACACTGTCCATCAACCTAACACTCATGCGCCCCTGGGCTCTGGGAAACACAATCTTTGAGGCTATGGTATGAAAGATCCTCATGATGGGCTCCTTTAGATGGCCAATGAGGTACCCCTGCTTAGGGTCAGGAGAACCAGTGAACAACCTGGTCTGGATCTGTTCTGCTGTGAGGCCTTTAACAGTGGGCCAATTCTCCCTGGAGTACTCAGCCAGTCCCTTGTAGGGGACTTTGAGAATGTCAGCCAAACTCTTCTCAGACAAATTAATGGGAGTGCCCTTGACAAAAGCAAAGTAGGACCCATCGTCCTTAGTATGCAGGTTTTTATAAAATTCCTCAACCAAAGGCATAAACACATCAAGTTCTTTGGCAAATAACACAGACCATTTCTGAAAATCTAGGGCTTCCTTAACCTCATGCAAGAATTTTTGATTAACCCAACTCTTTGCAATAGAAAATCCAACCAGTATAGACCTATCCCTCAAATCATATAAAGGCGCAGGGGTAATGGACTTACTTTTCTTAGGTTTAGAACCCTCAGCAGCAGCAGTAGCAGACACATTCCTCTTTTTGTCAGCAGGGAACCGGTCTGGTTCTGGTTCCTGCTCCATGATCTCTTTGCCTTTAGAAGATTCAGCACTGTTCTTGGCAGCCGTCTTAATCTTAGGGCCCTTGTTAGCACCAGCCTTAACCCCTGCCTTCTTAGAAATTTCCCCCTCAACATCAGCATCGGCCTAATTTTTAAATTTCTCCACTGGTTTGGGTGAAATTGTAGGGGTAGAGATTTTGGACTTGGTTGATTTGACTGGTGGTTTGGAGGGAATGGGTTTGGTAACTGTCTTCTCAACAGACTTAACCGCTTGTGATGGCGGTTTCTTGGCGGCAACCTTCTTTGCCTTTTCAACTACAACAACCTCCTTCTCAACTTCTTCTTCCTCCAACTCCTGAATTTCCGGTTCTGACTCTCCCACTGGCTCCGACTCCTTTTCAGATTCTGACTCCAGTATCTTCTCCGACTCCTCTGGCTTAGACTCCTCAACCGGTTTTGGAGAGAGAGCCTTTGATTTTGGTGTGACAGGCTTTTTGGGAGTGGTGGTTTTTGTAATTTTGGTGGTAGCAGGTTTGGTGGGTTTGGCGGTTGATGTGGAAGTAACTGCTTTTGTGGTGGTTTTTGGTGTGGTTGATTTTGTAGTGATGGATTTTGCAGTGGCTGGCTTCTTTGAAGACCTCCGTATCAAAGGTACTTCTTCTTCTTCTTCAATCTCCTCTTCTACAATCGGATCAACCACTTGCGTTGCTTGCATTGTGTCAATTTCAGGAGATTCTTCAACCTCCTTTTCGACCAACCTTGAACTTTTTCTTTTTGACATGATGAGACTGAATTTACTCTGTTGTGAGCACTTGAGAACAAGAAAAGAAAACTTGAACAATTTGTGTTTCAAGATTTCGAGAAAGAAAAGAGTAGAGGAAAGTAGGGTTTGATCGAAAGAGAGAACGCAACTAAAGAAAACAAAATCAAGAAAATCTGTGATCAAAGATAATGAGAGAGAAATAAGGAAAGTATGATCACATGCAAGAATATATATAAGAAGGTAAGAAAAAAAAATCAAACGGATATATCCGTTCATCGCAAACTGCAGTTGCCTTAATTACAACCGTCACTTCATTTATTTTCCTAATTTGAAATTTGAAAAATAAACCAAGTATTCAGAGAGTAACCGCCTCAAGAATCTGGTTCCCAAGTGGTCTGCAACTGGTCTGTGCCAACTTACCCTTTTAAGACTTATGCTTAAGTACCCAAGTACTAAGATGATCAGTTCAGCATCGCATAAGAACTTTGTAAGCCCTAAAAGGCAAAAAAAAATGTACAACAGAAATATATACACAAATGACATCATTTGACAAGCCAAAGGGAGAAGTCAAGACCTAAGAGCTCATTATCTAATCTTAATCATACCCAACAAGGTACGAAGCTTGATGAACACTTCTCTGCTCAAAGGTTTTGTAAATATGTCAGCCAATTGATCTTCTGACCTGCAAAACTCCAACTCAACATTACCTTTTTCAACATTGTCCCTTAGAAAATGATGCCTTATCTCAATATGCTTGGTTTTAGAATGCTGGACAGGGTTTTTCGAAATATTGATTGCACTTGTGTTATCACATAAAATGGAACACTTCCGAAACAGACCCCAAAATCCTTTAGTTGTGACTTTATCCACAAGAGTTGAGCACACACAAAGCAGCAGCAATGTACTCAGACTCAGCTGTGGATAATGCTACAGAATTTTGTTTCTTAGATCCCCATGAAATGAGACAAGAACCTAAGAAGTGGGCCATTCCAGAAGTACTTTTCCTGTCCACAATAAAACCAGCAAAGTCAGCATCTGTGTATCCAATGAGGCTCATGCTGCTGCCCTTTGGATACCACAAACACAAATCATCATGCCATTGAGATATCTAAGAATCCTTTTAAAGCCTTTAGGTGAGATTCTTTAGGGTTGCTTTGAAATCTTGCACACAACCCTACTGAAAACACTATATCTGGCCTACTGGCTGTTAAGTAAAGCAATGAGCCAATCATACCTCTGTATAGCGTGCCCTCAACATCCTTTCCCTTCTCATCAAGGCTCAATTTTGTAGAAGTTGGAATAGGTGTTTCATAGGACTTGCTATCTTGCAGACCATACCTCTTCAGCAGCTCCTTGAGGTATTTCTGTTGATGGATCATGATTCCATCTTTGGCTTGCTTGATTTGAAGACCAAGGAAGAATCCAAGCTCTCCCATCATACTCATCTCAAATTCGCTCTTCATCAAATCTGCAAACTCTTTACACAAATCAGGATTAGTAGCTCCAAACAAAATATCATCAACATATATTTGGACCACTAACAGATCAGACCCCCTTTCTTTCAAGAATAGTGTCTTGTCAACTGATCCTCTCTTATAACCATTTTCTAAAAGAAAACTGGAAAGTCTCTCATACCAAGCTCTGGGAGCTTGTTTGAGACCATAGAGAGCTTTATCGAGTTTAAAAACATGATTTGGCAAATCACTATCTTCGAATCCAGGGGGTTGCTTTACATAAACATCTTCTTTCAAATAGCCATTAAGAAAGGCTGTCTTAACGTCCATTTGAAAGAGTTTAAAATTCATTTGAGCAGCAAAGGCAATTAATATCCTGATAGCTTCAAGCCTGGCTACTGGAGCAAAGGTTTCATCATAATCAATTCCTTCCTGTTGATTAAACCCTTGAACCACTAGCCTAGCTTTGTTTCTGACTATAATTCCTGAATCGTCCAATTTGTTCCTGAACACCATTTAGTTCCAATAACAGACATATTCTCCGTCCTGGGTTCAAGATGCCATACTTGATTTCTCTCAAACTGATTGAGTTCATCTTGCATGGCTAAAACCCAATCTGGATCTGTTAAAGCAACCTTATAGTCAGTAGGTTCAACACTTGATAAGAAGGAATAGAATGCACAAAAGTTTTGCAAAGTAGAATTCCTTGTCTGCACCCCTTGTTAATGTCACTAAGATTAGATCAGTGGGTGAGAGGACTTGTACTTAAAAGATTTGTTTATATCAAGTTTTCATTTGTGCCTTCTAATGTTGAACCTTTTCCTGTACTGGTTCCCCCTGTCTCATTGATGTTTTGAGCAGGTGAACCAGTTTCCATAGTGGTCTCATTTGCATCATCTTCATGTGGATGAGCATCTGAGTCACTATCTCCTTCCCTTACCTCTTGAGCTACCTGATTCGTGCTGGAGCAGACTCTTCCTCTCTATGAGAGTTGTGTGGTGAGCCTGGCACAGCACCATCTTCATCCTTAGCCCCTGTAAATTCAGCATACCAATCTCGAACTCATCAACATCTTCAACCTGCACATGCTTGCTGAACATGTTAGTCTCATCAAACAAGACATGGATACTTTCTTCAACACACAAGGTTCTTTTATTGAAAACTTTGTATGCCTTGCTGTGTGAAGAGTATCCAACGAAAACAGCCTCATCACTCCTAGGGTCAAACTTGTCCAAACTTGATTTACCATTGTTGTGTACAAAACATTTGCACCCAAAAATGCGTAAATGTGCAATGTTTGGTTTTCTTCCCTAAGGAGCTCATAAGGTGTTTTCTTAAGTAAAGGTCTCAACATTACCCTATTCAAAATATAACACGCAGTACTCACAGCCTCAGCCCAGAATTTTCGAGGAAGACCACTCTCTAGAAGCATTGTTCTTGCCATTTCTTCTAGAGTGGTTTTTCCTTTCAACCACTCCATTTTGTTGTGGAGTTCTAGGAGCTGAAAAATTGTGAGATACACCATGATCATTACAGTAGGTTACGAAGCTGACATTGTCAAATTCAGAACCATGATCAGACCGGATAGAGACCAGTTGATGACTAATCTTGTTTTGGACTTGTTTTACCAGAATTTCAAATTCTTCAAAAGTTTCATTTTTAAACTTCAAAAAGATTGTCCAAGTGAAACGAGAATAATCATCAACTAACACAAACACATAACTATGACCATTTCGACTTTGCACACGCATGGGCCACACAAGTCCATGTGTACAAGTTCGAAAGGTCTAGTTGTGCTTACAAACTTCTTTGGCTGAAAAGAGGACTTGACATGTTTACATTTAGCACATTCATGACAAATATGATCTGCAGCAAACTTGATGTTGGTAAACCTGTCACCAAGTCTTGAGATCTCAGTTTATTTATAAAGAAAAACTCACATGTCCAAGTCTCTTATGCCACAGCCAATGATCATCCTTTATAACACTAAGACAAGTGGCACTGGTCTTTGGAATCTGACTTAAAAATGTTATGTAAACATTGTTATGTCGAAATCCCTTGCAGACCAGTTCCCTGTTTCAGTGTTGACTATATGACAAAGATTGGTTTCAAATTCAACATGGTTTCCTTTGTCACATAGTTGAGAAATGCTCAAGAGGTTATGTTTCAAACCTTCTACATAGTAAACATCATTAATCGCTTGAGAAAGTGTCTTACCAACTTTACCTATACCTTTAATCAAACCTTTGCTATTGTCTCCAAAGGTGACACTTCTCCTTCATAGGCTACGAGTGAGAAATTGACTTTTATCTCCTGACATGTGTCTTGAGCAACCACTGTCCAAATACCAGTATGGTTTTGCTCTCACTCTAACCTGAACAAATCAAGGTTTAGTTTTAGGAACCCAGACTTTCTTGGGTTCCTTGTCCTTGACAACTGGTTTGACTCTGTCCTTTCTAACCCAGATTTGTTTTACATTGGTCTTCTTATTTTATCATGTTTTCCATTGTTAGACCATTGTGTGTTGATCCTTCTGATATTAACTTGTGAACATGAGATTCTTTTGTCATTTTTGCTTAGTCCAACAAGTATTAATAACATGACCATTCTTCCCAAGTAGGTACACACGTGCATATCCTTTGCAAACACGTACTTACCTCTCTTGAATTCAGAATCCAAGTCTCATCTCTTCCCAACTTTGGTGGTGTTGGGAGCTGGTTCCAGAGTACCCTAATCCAAACCTCTGAGGATTACCAGGTTGTGAGGTCAGAATGTTTAAGGTACTCTGAGCATCGAGCAGCCTGTTCATTTGTGTCAAGAATCACTCAAATCCTGTTCCTTGGTTTCAAGTTTCTTAAGTTGAGCTTCATTAAATTCTGCAGCAATGGCAAGATCCAACTTTGCACTATGGAGCTCATCCTTAAGTTTCGAAACCAGTTCAGGATCTGTTTCAGAAGTGGTCGCAATGTTCTTGCCTTTTCTTAGTTCGTATAATTCGGATTGAAGATCACAATCTTACCCTCATATTCCAAACATAAGTCTTCGACATTTACATTAGGACCACTTTGCTAGCGAAAGAAGCTTTCAAATCCACATACTCATTGAATAATTCTTCCACATCATCAATCAGATAATTATGAGCCATAATTAAATCAGAATGTTCTAAAGTAGAGCTTTTCTGTTTGAGTAACTCGAAGTTTATACCTTCAACTTCAGCCTCCTTGAGTTTACTAAATCCTCTATCAATGTTTTGATAAAAATCAGTTTTTGAAAAATCTGATTGAGGTCTTAGCATCTCAAGCTCAATATTCTTCTGATCCAAACTTATTTCAAGCTCTGAAATTTTTTCTTTCAGTTCTGTACAAATAAGTTCAAGTTCAGCAGACCGGCTCTCACTTAGGTCTAAGTTTCGAGTTACTCTCTCAACTTCTTTTTGTTAGCTTTATAAGCAGCATTACCTTTAACATTTTGTTCTATAGCAGAATCAATAAAATCCAGTAACTCATCTCTATCACAATATCTCATTTGTTCTTGCATATTAGAAATAGTTACCTGTTCCTCGTCGGAGGAGCTGCTTCCTGCCATGAGACACATGTGTCCTTTCTTTCCCAGACTGGTCTGCTTCTGGTCTATGTCTCCAATCAAAGCAGTCACACACATTAGGGCTTCATCTTCCTCGCTTTCACCACCTGAATCAGAATCACCCCAGGCGGCTAGCATATCCCTCTTAGTCATTTACTTTTCTCTCTGTCCTCCTTTGTCATTCTTCCATGCTGGACAATCCTTGATCATGTGTCCAGTTTCTCACATTTGAAGCAACCAGTGCTGGAACTGGTCTTTTTCAAGTTGCCCTTGTTCTTTCAAGACTTTTCCTTTAACTGCGTTCTGAGACTCCTCTCAAACCTCTTAGCCATAAGACCAATACCATCCAGATCCTCATCATTTTCCTCACCCTTCAAAGCTAGCCCACGACTTTTTGTTGTGTTTTCCTCTTTTGACTCCACCAACATCTCATGCGTCATTAATGACCCAATAAGTTGTTCTATGGACAAGGTCGTTAGATCCTTAGCCTCCTGAATAGCAGTCACCTTGGGCAACCATTTACCTGTCAAACTTCTCAAGATCTTTCTCACCAAATCTTCATTAGTAAAGTCTTTTCCAAGAGATTTAAGTTCTTGATAATTGTCATGAAACGAGTAAACATATCTCTTATATTTTCATCTCGGTTCATATCAAAAGTTTCATATTTAGACATAAGCATATCAACTTTAGATCTCCTGACTTCACTAGTGCCTTCATAGGCTAATTCTAAGGTTTCCCATATTTCCTTAGGCAGTAGAGCATGCTAATATACGACTTACCTCATTTCAGCAATACCTTGTTGAAGAAGAGACATGGCCTTTGCATTCTTCTCGAAGGTCTTCAGATCTGTAGTAGTGTACTCACTCTCCTTCTTCTCTGTTCCATCAGAATTTTTAGCCACCTTCTTTGGTCCATTCTTGATAATCATCTAGCACTCATAGTCTGTGCCAATGATCAGATTTCTCATGCAATTCTTCCACCAAGGATAGTTAGTTCCATTGAACTTTGGTAGCCTTGATCCTCCGGGTCCACTAGTCATTTCTTGAGTAGTCATTATGTCCTCCTTCTCTAGGTGTTACCCTTTCAAGAAGTTAGGCTCTGATACCAATTGTAAGTGCAAGAGACACTCAAGAGGGGGGGTGGGGTGAATTGAGTGTTTGTCCAAATGTTGCAACTTTTTCAATTAATGTAAGAACAGTAAAGAAACAGTTCTTTAGCAGCGGAAATAAAAGCGATGAATAAACAACACAAGGATTTAACGAGGTTCGGCTTCAAATAAGTCTACGTCCTCCACTCACTCACTCTTTTATTAATCAACTCAGAAAAACAAAAGAATTACACTCAATCACTTATGCACCTATGCACAAGATGATTCCCCAACTTCCACCTATGGAAGTTCGACTCAACCACCAACTATGATGGTTCAAATGAAGTTAATCCCTGATCAACTTCCCCAGCAACCTGAACTCACAGGATGCTCAAATATAACAAGTTTTTCTCTCACGAACAAAACAGCCTAATATGCTTAGAATGAGAGTAGTTTCTGATCTATGTGGTATTAGCGTTTATGCCAGGTTTGAATCCTTGAGAGAGAATACTTTTGCTGAGAGAATGCTCAAAATTATCGTGCAAAAGCTTAAGGTTTGAATGCTAGCAGAACTTCTTAAATAAGCCTTTGGTAAGTTAGTGTTACATGATATTATGAGAGTATACTTTCCTCGGAAGTATGGAAATTATTCCAAGGAAAATATACTCTATATAATATCATATAATACACTTACCATACTTAAGAAATTCTGCTCGCATAACAAACCATGCATCTGTGTATTTTGAAAATCAATTTTACGCGGAAAGAAACTTTCCTAAAATACGAATGCAGTAAGTCTTAGAGGACTGGTTCAGATCTGTTCCCAGATTGTTCCAATCAACCAAGTTTTACTTGTAGTTGTGTATGACAAGTATCCGATGTTTCTTGTCATCCACAACTACCTCATCTCTCCAGTTTCAAACCTTTATAGTGCATTAAAACCTTTATACCACTTACATTGCATCTAAGACCTAAAAGCTACAACTTGATCTTGGTCTTCATGCAATTCTTCAAGACTTGGCTTCACTAGCTTCGTCTTTCTTATCCATTGAACTCGTACTTTGGCACCTACACATGTAAATAGAAACATACATGCAATATAATAGTTCAATGTGGTTTGTCATCATTCAAAACTCAAAATAGGGAACATAACAGCAAAGTTAAATTATACCTGTAGATTTACTCAAACTATGTTTTTGTAAATAATATTAAAAATAATTTCAACTTTGTTCTTTATATTTTCTTATTTATAAAAGAATATTTCTAAAAAATACGGAGTATTACAGGCTTCCCCCCTTAAAGGAAGTTTCGTCCTGAAACTTTGAGGTAGCCAGTCTTAACGACGATCTTTTGCACTTCTAAGGCCCAATATTTCACAAGCGTTTTCTAATTTTAGTAATTCACGTAAGCGATAAACACACATAATAACAAACTTAACAGACTTTAGCAAAATTTAGGGTGGAAGCGCGCGAAACTCTATCCCATTCTTCCCCCCTTAAAATAAAAGTTACGTCCCCCTAACTCACGTACCTCTTGAAAGAGCTAAGGGTACTTCAAACGCATCGCGTGTTCTGCTTCCCATGTGGCTTCTTCAGTTTTCTGATTTCTCCACAACACCTTCACAATTTTGACATCCTTATTTCTCGTACTTCACACCTTTTGGTCTAGGATCTTGATGAGTTCTCTTCATTGGACAAGGTTTCGTTTAATTCGACGTTTTCAGGTTTTAGGACATGGGACTCGTCAGGTACGTATTTCCGGAGTTGGGAGACGTGAAACACATGTGGACCCTTTCTAAGTCGTTGGGCAATTCTAAGCGATAGGCTACTTTGTGTACTCGTGCCAAAATCTCATATGGTCCTATAAATTATGGGTTTAGTTTCCCTTTTTTTCCCAAATCGCATCACTCCTTTCATTGGGGACACCTTAAGCAACCCTTTTTCGCCAACTTCATAATTCTCTTCTCTTCGCTTTTGATCTGTATAGGATTTTTTTCTAGTCCAATGCAGCCCTAATTTTCTCTTGAATGACTCGTACTTGATTAATAATCTCTTGAATCATTTCAGGACCTAACACCACAATCTCACTAATGTCGTTCCAGCACAATGAACTACCACACTTTCTCCCATACAATGCTTCGAATGGATCCATTTTAATACTAACATGATAACTATTGTTGAATGAGAACTCTATGAGGTCCAAATGGTCTTCCCATGATCCCTGGTATTCTAAGGTACAAGCTCTTAACAGGCCCTCTAAGGTGTGGATGGTTCTTTCTATTTGATCGTTTGTATCTAGGTAAAAGGTTGTACTCATCAATAGCTCACTACCAAATGCTTCTTGGACCTTTTTCCAAAAATTCGAAAGGAATCGCGAATACCTATCAGACACCATACTCTTGGGTACTCTATGCAATCGAATGACATGTTTGATGTATGCTTTGGACAAGGCTTCCATACTCCACATGTCTTTCATGGGTATGAAACTCGTAGTCTTTGTCAACCTGTCCACTATCACCCATATTGTATTATTGCCTCACCGACTCCTAGGTAAGGCTACAACGAAGTCCATGGATATCGAATCCCGATTCCATGTTGGAATGTCTAGAGGTTGAATTTTGCCTTCAGGTCTCTTATTGTTCACTCTTAATATTATGACACGTCAGGCATTCGGAAACAAACTCGGCTACTGCCCTCTTCATTCTAGGCCACCAAAACATCTTCTTGAGGTCCATATTTAACTTACTCCCCTGGGTGGACGGAGTAGTTCGTATTGTGACCTTCCCTCGTTATCTTTTGCTTCAACTCCTCACATTTTTGCGGTACACACCACCGGCCCTTGTAGCGTAAACTCCCATCTTCATGGATTTCAAAACCCTTTTGTTTTTCCCTCTTTAAGTTTCACTTTAACTCGCTCAAGTTTCACATCCCTAGGTTGACCCTCTCTTATTTCATCTAGGAAGTTGGGCAGGATGATTAGGGCACTCAATAACTTTTCCACTTCCCATGAACCACTTATATCCGGAGTCTAGAAAATTCCTCGCAAAGTTTGTCGGCAACTACCAAGGTGTTCAGGCTATGGCTAGATTTGCGACTCAATGCATCAGCAACAACGTTTACTTTAACCTCATGGTATTGTATGTCTAACTCATAGCCCTTAATGAGTTCTAACCACTTATGCTGTCTCATATTAAGGTCTTTCTGGGTGAAGATGTATTTGAGACTTTTATGATCGATGAAAATTCAACAAGTCACCCCGTAATGGTAATGTCTCCAAATTTTTAAGGCAAATATAATTGCGGCCAACTCTAGATCATGTGTTGGGTAATTAACTACATATGGTTTCAGTTGACGGGACGCATAAGCTACGACCTTCCCATTTGCATAAGGACGCAACCCAACCCATTCTTTGACACATCACTATAAACATATATCCCTCATCCCCGTTGTGCAAGGTGCTGAAGTTAATCTATCTTTGAGCGTTTCAAAGGCTATCTCACTATTGTCATTCTAGTTAAACTTACAATCTTTCTTCATTAAGTTAGTCATGGGGTTTGCTATTTTCGAAAAGTCTTTAACAAACCTCATACAATAACAGGCTAAACCCAAGAAACTCCTTATATCTGTGACATTCATTGATGTAGGCCATTCACTCACAGCTTTTATCTTTGCAAGATCTTTTGACACATCCTCCTTAGAGACGAAATGACCCAAAATGACACTTTTTATAACGAAAATTCACACTTAGAATACTTTTGCATACAGTTGGTTCTCCCTAAGTGCCAGTAAAATAAGCCTCAAATGTCCCTCATGTTCCTCCTTGAATAGATCAATATATCGTCTTTAAACACGATTACAAATTTATCGAGGTAGGGTCGAAAAATCCTATTCTTGAGGTCCATGAAAACAGTAGGTGCATTAGTTAATCCAAAAGGCATGACGATAAACTCATAGTGTCCATACCTAGCCCTAAAGACAGTTTTAGGTATATCTTGATCAACAATCCTCAATTGATGGTAGCCAGACCTTAAGTCTATATTGGAGAACATCCCTGCACCCTAAAATTGGTCAGACAAGTCATCTATCCTAGGTAATGGATATTTATTTTTCACAATGACATTGTTCAACTTATGGTAATCAATATATAACCTCAAACTACCATCCTTCTTCTTCACAAATAAGAAGGGGGCTCCCCATGATGACATACTAGGTCTATTGTACCCCTTCTCTAATAGTTCTTCCAACTGGTTTTTCAACTCGTTCATTTCTACTGAAGTCATTCAGTATGGGGCTTTTGAGATAGGTCCAGTTCCAGGTACTAGGTCAAGAGTGAACTCTACATCACTCCTTGGCGGCATACAAGGTATTTCTTTAGGAAAAACATCCTGGAATTCTCTGGCTATAGGCACATTCGCAGGTCTCAATGGATCATCCTCAACCCTTCTCACTAGGGGTGTTCAATGTCGGATATCGGATCCGATATGATCCAAAAATCCGGATATCCGAAAATTTCGGATCGGAGGAAATGCAATTCGAATCCGATCCGAAATTTTCGGATATCCGAACTTTTCAGATCGGATCACCGGATTTTCGAATCGGGTTCGTTGACATTTTTGAAAAATCCCGATCCGTATCCGATCCGAAAACCCGAAATTTTTTCCGGAGACCCAATCCGAAATATCTCCGAAATTTCGAATCGGATCGGCGGATTTTCGGATCGGATATTTTTGTACACCCCTACTTCTCACAAAACACATAAATAGAGGTTATCCTTTGTTTATATAACTCTTAAATTGCAAGGTGTTTATTACTTTAATCCCTGGTTTTTGAGGTATTCTCCAATATGACACCCTTTTTTCCGAAGGATCTCTCAGTTCCACCTTCTGTGCATCACAATATATCTTAGCCTTATACTTCCCAAGCCAATCCATTCCTGAAATGACATCTATGTTCGATAAATTAAACTTTATTAGATCAGAAGGAAAGAAGCTCTCCCCTATTTTCTATGAGACATTTAGGAATTTCATAAAGCAATTAACAGTATCCCCAAACAAAATAACTATAGGCATAGAAATTAACTCGGACTCGACGAGTTCTAGAGTTCTGACAGTTGTATGTGCAATAAAAGATAAAAATGCTCCCAAATGGAACAATACTTTAATAGGAATTAAGTTGATTGAGAAAGTACCCGTGACAACATCTCTACGAGCTTCCTCTTCGCTAGCCGCCATCATATACAACTTCCCTTTTTCCCTTATAATCATTGTTGTTGGTCACATGGTTCCCATTTGGTGCCTGATTATTTGCATTGGTTGGTGATTTGGAGTAATTAGAGTTCCCTGACCCATTGAATGCATTTTCCACTATTCCCATTCCCGTTCCTATGTTTGTCTCCATAGTTCCCTTTCTTTTGACCACTAGGGTTAACCTTATTCTTCGAATAACACTCGTATGCTCTATGCCCCATTTTCTCACATTCACCACACTCCACCTTGTTATCCTTATAATCCCTCCTAGGATGGTTTTTCGGACACTTCTTACATCTATACACACGCTCAGGTCTACCGTTGTTGGTGTTATTGTTGCAGTTTTTGTTATTGTTGTGAGTCTTGTTGTTGTTGGGTCCCTTCTTGAAGTTTCTTTGGGAGGTTTGATTGTTTTGGTTCCTATGGTGTTTCTTTTTGAATCTCTGAACCTCGGGGTTTGGATTCTCCTTTCGCTTCTCATCTTGTTTACCTTCCTCCTCTCGTTTCCTTATTGCATATAAGTGGGCAGCTTTGCCGAAAACATGGTCCAACGAGGTGAAAGTATCCCCCCCAGTCTCCCTTGTAAGTCAAGGGTGAGCCCTAATTCAGAGCGTGATGCCTTAGCTTCCTCGGTAGGGGATATTTGAGGAGCAAATCTCATCCGCTCCATGAATTTGCGGTAATATCCTCAACAGGGGGGTTCCCTTGCTCTGGCATCATAAACTCTTGGGCTTTCTTCTTTTTGATTATGGTGGGTAATACTTATCCCAAGCATCAACTACTCATAAAATGAATAAAAATCAATGTTTTGTTCTATATTTTAGTTTTAAATTAACCTTTAAGATGCAATAATAGAGAGCCTATAATCAATTAATTTTTTTACTTAGTTCTCATTACCCCTTTTTCCTTTTTTTTTTGCGTTTCAATTTCATTCTTTCCAAGCAGCAAGTTCATTTCAATCCATTAAAACTAAACAATGTTCCTAAAATCTTGAAACCTTAAAAACCTCATACTAGTACAACTCGACGACTAAAACCTAGAAACACTATTTTCAAAACAGAGCAAGAAAAAACACACTTACAAAAGTAGAAAATACCTTGCTTTAAACTAAATCAACAAAAACAGCATCAACAAATACAAAATGAGGGTCCAAAAATGAACAATCCAGTTGAAAAGAGATGTCAAAGAACATAACCCAGAAACCAGAGAGAGAAAAAGATACCATTAGGACCAATTTAGTTGAAAGATCTAGCTTTCCACTACTTGTACCAAAATCAATCAAATAAAAACTATGATTCATCAAAACAAAAACCCAGTTAATTAAAAAAATTAGAGTGCATCTTTTAAAAAAACTAAATTAGACATAAATAAACAAAGAAATCCTAACCAGTGGATATGGAAGATTGAATGAAGAAGACAAAAAGACAGCATCAAACGACAATGCAAACTAAACGCATTATAGAATGTCGGAGCTTGTTTTGAGCTTGAGCTCTCATCATTATTCTTTATTCAAATAAAATCCAACTCTCAGATTATTTCGTAGTTAAGATAATCACAATTTTTTTGCCGAAACAATGTCCAACCACCATTCACCAGTGGCATCAACAAACACTGAAACAAGATGTACCATCTAATTCAGAATTTCTGTAACTAAACTAGGACACATCATCAAATTCTTTAATGGGTAGCATGCTCGGGGGATATAATTTACGAGATAACATATCAAAGAAAACACCAAGCATCCAAGATAATACTACATAAATAAAATCACAAACCAAACTAACAAAAACATAATTAATATAGCCAAAGACATAAGAATAAAATATGCAAATCACAAGTCCACGAAGTTTGAACATGAAAAGTAATAGAGTAAGTGTACAATTCAGAGAGCAGTGTGCTCAATTCTCAAAGAAATAGAAAAAGAAGATAATGATCTTAACTGGAGTAGTAAAAAAACAACTTGATCACATCAAAAGGTGAAAAACTACTGAGTGATGGTAATCAAAGCAACGCAGATACGTGACTGAGAAAATCACATACATCAGTACTCATATGAATCAAGTATGGCTATATACCTTGATGAAGCTTTAGAGTTAGAGATGACAAAGCTCTCCAACATAAGTGTATATACATCATAAAGTACAACAATTATTGGCATCCTCGTGATAATACGTAATGTACAGGCCTACTGTGGCTAGGCAGAAGAGGACTCAAGTCGTAAAAAATCACATTGTTGTATTCATCTTTGATTAATTTAGTTTCTTGTATTTCGTGTGTTATTAGATTTATTTATTTTATTTCGTGTTAATAGATTTATTTATTTTATTTCGTGTTATTAGATTTATTTGTTTTATTTTATCTTATAATCTAGGTTTGTTATTTTATCTTTGGTTTATTATTTTATATCACAAATATCATTTTAATAACTTATGGAGAATTGATTAGGAGTTTAATAAAAAATTAAGTTATTAACTTTATTTGTGTTTGGGACCAATGATTAATATTATGGACCTTAATTTGTGAAAATATTAGAAACCATAATATTCTTGGAAGCTAGTGTATGCGCAAGAAATGAAAATTCAAAATACTAATTGATGAAGAGCTTTATGAGGTGCTAACTTCTAGCACCTAAAAAGGAGGGTTGTTGAAGTAGTTCCTAGATTTTAGGAACTACAACAACCCACAACAGCCCACCTAATTCTAAGGCGTGTGATCGTGGTTGAAGATTCGGAACCACAACAGCACAACTTCAAACTTATTCTCTAACGGCTACAAAGTGGATGAGTGAGGCTGAAATTTAGCTCCCACTATGTTTGTGGAGATGATCATGGGGAAATCTGTTACCTACAAATAGTTGTGTGTAACGAACAAAATGATTAAGCTTTCAGAATTTCATTGTAACATTTTCGGTGAAAGTATATTCGGTTTCATCTCTTCTTTCATTATTATTCACTGTATTAGAGATTGGGTTGTGTGAAAAAAAATCTGTAATCATTTCGAGAAGAAAAAGAGAAAGAGAAAGAAAAGAGAGAAAGAGAAAGACTTCGAGTGAAGTCAAGAGAGAAAGTCACTTGTTCAGGGGGAACAAGGTGACAGGGAACAAGTTCCTAGAGGAACAGAGAAGGTCCAATATTAGGTTGTACAAAAGAGAGTCTTTTGGCCTAAGTATATTAAAGACAATTGAGTCAAAATCCCTAGTGGTCAAGGTTTTTCTTCCTATCGGGCCTAGGAAGTTTTCCTTGTAAAAATTCTCATGTTCTTATTTCTTTTAAGTTTATGTTCTTTTATCTTTCTTTGTTAAAGATCGCTTTATTTTCGCAAAAATTTAGAAAATCTCTGCAAATACAATTCACCCCCCCTCTTGTAGTTGCTCAAGTGTTTGCACTAGACTAACAATTGGTATCAGAGCCCGGTTCCTCCAAAATCAGTTAACACTGAGGAGCTAGTACCTGGTAATCATGAACACTATTGGAGAAAGACTGGATGAAGGTTACTCAACTCAACGACCGCCTATGTTCAATGGCAAGCGTTATCCATACTGGAAGAATCGTATGGAAATCTTCATTAAGGCTGAAAACTATCAAGTTTGGCGAGTGATAGAAATTGGTGACTTTGAAGTGATCACAGAGAAAAATGAAAAAGGCGAGACCATCCCCAAACCTCTCTCAAAATATGATAAAGATGATTTCGACAAGATGGAGATGAACAACCTAGCCAAGAAGATTCTCCACTGTGGTCTCGGTCCCCATGAACACAATAGAATCATGGGATGCAAATCTGCCAAGCAGAAGTGGGAACTTCTACAGGTTACTCATGAAGGAACAAGCGAAGTCAAAAGATCGAAGATAGACATGCTCATGCACCGGTATGAGTTGTTGCAGATGAAGCCTAAGGAGTCAGTTCATGATATGCTCACTAGGCTCTCCAACATCATCAATGAGCTTGACTCCCTAGGAAAGACTATCACTCCATAGGAACAAGTACGGAAAGTACTTAGGAGTCTCCCACATGATGACAAATGAATGGCGAAAGTTACTGCTCTGCAAGAAACCAAAGATTTCATCACTTTCAATATTGAACAACTTGCAGGTTTCTTGTTGACTCATGAGCTACATTTGGGAACTCATGAGGCTGACCCTGGTAGACCTAAAGCTTTGGCTCTAAAATCGGATGAACAAGATGATTCAGAAACTGATGATGAGGAAGCAACATTGATCGTGAAAAAGTTCAAGAAATTCTTTAACAAGAATTATAAAGGGAAAAACACGAAAAAGTCTGCAAAGCTGAGCTGTCATAAGTGTGGAAATCCTGATCACTTTATAAAGGAATGTCCACTTTGGGAAAAAATAACAAAGGTAAAGGCAAATACAAGGAGAAAGGAAAGGAACAACAAAAACCTTTCTCAAAAGTTGACATGAGAAGGGCCATGGTTGCTGCCTGGGGAGAATCAGACTCGGACGAGGAACAGGAACAACCTGAAGAGGAAACAGCTCATTTATGTCTCATGGCGAAGACAGATGATGAAGAAGACTTGCCAAACAATAAGGTACGCATTAATGTTATTGAAGAAGAGTTAAAAGAACTTTCAAAGAATCAACTAATAAAACTACTTTTGGAAACTTTGGATGACTACAAGGCAATCTGCATTAGAGAAGAAAATCTAGAGAAGGCCTTGGAAGTCACCAAAGAACATTCGAATTGGTTTAAAACAGTAAATGCAAATATTGAGGAAAGATTCTTTGAAGTTTTTGATGAAAACCGACATATTCGAGAAGCTTTTGAAAATGCTAAAAATGAAAATTATTTCTTGAATACGGAGATGGCTGAATTGAAACTATTTGTTCCTGAAGGAACCAGTTCCTCTATAAATACCAGATCCGATTTCGAAAAATTAAAGTTCGAACATGATAAAGTTTTAAATGAATATCTGGTACTTAAAGGGAAATTGAAATCTTCAAGAACAAAACTTTCTGATCTAGTGAGTTAGATACAAAAGTATAAAAATGAGGGAAGGAACGGATTAGGTTTCAATCACAAGAAGAAAAACAAAATGAAAAAATATGTTGATCCTCCAAGCAGCCGAGTATGCTCTTACTATGGGAACAGTGGTCACTTAGTGTCTGACTGTTCCTCCGGAGAAGAACATATTGAGATGAATACTCGCTTAGTTAAGCAAGTGTGGAAAGTTAGGAAAAATACAAGCCCGACAGAGGAACCCAAGTCAGACTGGGTTCCTACCACTGACTAATTGTTTTGGATACAGGCTAAAGTGAGGGGGAACAACCCGTGGTACCTCGATAGCGGTTGTTCTAAGCACATGACTGGAGAGAAAAATAAATTTCTCTCGCTTTCAGCCTATGATGGAGGAACTGTGACATTTGGAGACAATCTTACAGGTAATATTGTAGCGGTAGGTAAAGCAGGAAAGTCTAAGTCACATTCCATAGATAATGTATTCTTCGTCGAGGGTTTAAAACACAATCTACTTAGTATTTCTCAATTTTGTGATGAAGGGAACAATGTGAAGTTCACTGATTAGTGTTGTGTAGTAAGTGATACAGGAACAGGCACCAAGATTCTGGAAGGAACTAGGAAAGGAAACACTTATGTTGTTGACCTAAACCTGGTTCCTAGGAACAATCTAACTTGTTTAAGTGCTATTGACAATGAACCTCTCCTTTGGCATAAATGGTGTGGTCACGCAAGTATGACCTTGCTCCAGAAGCTAAGTGGTAAGGACTTAGTTGTTGGACTACCAACAATCAAGGTCTCAAATCATGATGTTTGTGGACCATGTGCAAAAGGAAAACAAGTTAGATCCTTGTTCAAACCAAAGAAGATGGTAAGCACACGAAGTCCTCTTGAATTGATTCATATGGACTTATGTGGCCCTATTCAAATCCAAAGCAGATCTGGTAAGAGATATGTACTTGTTCTAGTTGATGATTTTTCAAGATACACTTGGGTTATTTTTCTTCATAACAAAGATGAAACATTTGATGAATTTGTAAGCTTTGCTAAAAGAATACAAAGAATAAGTGGTTTTAAAATTAAGCATTCGTGTTCTGATCATGGTAAGGAGTTTGAAAACTCCAAGTTTGATGAGTTTTGCAGTAATGAAGGACTAGACCACAACTTCTCAGCTCCAAGGACCCTACAACAAAATGGCGTGGTGGAGAGGAAGAATCGTACTTTGGAGGACATGGCAAGAACAATGATAATAGCCAGCGATCTTTCGAAGAACTTCTGGGCTGAAGCAGTGAACACGGCGTGCTATATCATTAATAAAGTCATGCTGAGACCCATTGTCTTGAAGACCCCTTACGAGCTACTCAAAGGAAGAAAACCCAATATCTCATACTTTAGAATCTTTAGATGTAAATGCTTTGTACACAATAATGGTAAAGACAATTTAGGAAAATTTGATGCTAGAAGTGATGAGGCTGTTTTTATAGGATATGCTTTAAATAGTTAAGCATATAGAGTTTATAACAAAAGAACAATGTGTGTTGAGGAAAGTGTCCATATTATTTTTGATGAAACTAACTCCATGCAGGAACAATGTCATGTTAATGACTTTGAAATAGGATTGACTCGTTCTGAAGAGTCAGTGAACCTTGATGAGGAACTAACACCTGCAGGTACTGACAAAAAGCATATTCCTGAAAAAGAGATAATTGTTCCTGATCTTGTCAGTCAGGAGGAATAGGCAGAAGAAATTCATCCAGAAACTGAAACAACTGAAGATCCTCAAGCAGAAGGAGCATAGACAAGGAGATTTGAACCAAGACCCTAGAAACACTAGAAATCCCATCCCTTGGATTTAATGGTAAGTGATACTGAAATGGGAACTCAGACGAGATCCCAACTTAAAAATTTCTATGCTTTCCAAGTCTTTTTATCCATGACAGAACCTCGAGATCACAATGATGCCCTACTGGAGTCTGACTGGATCAATGCCATGCAAGAGGAACTGAATGAGTTCCAGAGGAACAAGGTCTGGCATCTTGAGACCAAGCCTAAAAACCAAAAGGTAAACCTCCTAAATTCAAAAACCCTGATCTTCCTAACCATGTCTATAAGCTAGATAAAGCTCTTTATGGGCTGGAACAAGCTCCTAATTCATGGTATGAAAGACTCTCAAAATTCTTACTCTCACATGAGTTTGTAAGAGGTAAAGTTGATAGAACCCTGTTGCTCCGATCTAAAGGAACTGACATTCTAGTAGTTCAGATTTACGTGGATGATATAATCTTTGGTGCCACTAACGAATCTCTTTGTAAGGAATTTGCCGAGTTAATGAGCAGTGAATTTGAAATGAGCATGATGGGAGAATTAAACTTCTTTCTCGGCTTGCAAATCAAGCAAACTAAAAGAGGAACAATGATCCATCAGCAAAAATATGTGAAGGAGTTATTGAAAAAATATGGGCTGGATCAAGCAAAAACAACCATACTCCAATAGGAACAGGAACAAGGTTAGATGAGGATCCAAGTGGTAAGTCCATAGATTAGAAACTCTACATAGGTATGATCGGATCCTTACTATATTTAACTACTAGTAGACCTGATATTTCCTTTAGTGTTGGTTTATGTGCAAGATTCCAATCAAATTCTAAGGAATCCCATTTGACAGCAGTCAAAAGAATTCTTAGATATTTGAAAGGAAGTGATGATTTTTGTTTATTCTATCCTCGAAGTGACATCTTTGATCTAGTTAGTTACTCTGAGGCTGACTATGCTGGAGACTTGGTAAATCGTAAAAGCACTTCAGGTATTGCCCAGTTCCTAGGATCAAGCTTTGTTTCTTGGAGCTCAAAGAAGCTAGCAAAACACTGTTGCTCTTTTAACAACCGAAGCTGAGTATGTGGCAGCTGCTGCATGCTGTTCTCAGGTATTATGGATCAACAACAGGTACGTGACTTTGGCGTAAAATTTAAGTGTGTTCCTATACTCTGTGATAATACTAGTGCCATATGCATTTCCAAGGATCCAGTTCATCACTCTAGGGTCAAGCATATTCACATTCGTCATCATTTCTTAAAAGACAATGTAGAAAAGGGATTAGTCAAAGTTGATTTTTGTCCAACTGAAAATCAAATAGCGGACATATTGACTAAACCTCTCTCTAGGGACAGGTTTGAAAAGATACGCCTCGAACTAGGAATGATAAGAATTGTTTGAATGTACCAATGATGTTAATTCCCTAAGAATCGTTTCTTACTAAGTATGCCCTGCAACTTTCATGAATAAATTTCATACACCTAGGGTCAAGTATAAGGACTCACATTTGTCTTTGAATATTACCCTTATTGTTCTTGCACATAATTTGGTACGTAAGTAGTTTGTACAATTTGGACAAATTTTATTATATGCAAGAGTAATTTTTCCTTTTTTCCTTTTTTCTTTTTCCTCCAAAATTCTTTGATAATTTTTTTTCTATCCATCTATCCTAAATTCTGTACATAAATGCGTTAACATGTATTATGGCAAAAAATGCAGTTTTGGTTAATCTGAGTTAAAAGGAGAAATTTCATTAAATTCTTCCCAAAACCCCATAAACCGTTTCACTGGACCTACCCCTTTTATTTACTTTCACACGGCTTCATCATTGCTTTTAAACCCCAACCCATCACATCACTGACCCCTCACAACTCTCCACTCTCACATCAATTCATCTCTCTCTCATCTCTCATCTTCAACCTCACTCCAAAACCTTTTCACAATGTCTTCCCACAACAAAAATTCCGGTGATCAAGAAAACTTTCCAAGGGAGAAAACACCATCACTTGAAGACATTAGCGCTCAAGAATAATCAAAAACAAAAGAAGATTCAATTGGGTCAAAAGCCGAATCCTCTGCCCCTGTCTCTCTCTCTCCTAAACATGAAGACGGTGAACATGAAGTGGAAAGTGAACAAGAAAAGGAAATTACTATTCCTACGAAGAGAGGTAAGAAAACAAAATCATCCCAATTTCTTGTGGGTTTTTGTATTGATGTTGCATGGTGCAAAAAGTCCAAATGGATGGAACTGCTGAACATTTTAAAATTTCAAAAATGGTGGAAAGTTGTTAGTTTAGATGATGGATTATATGAAAAAGAAATGCGTGATTTTTGTGCGTGATTTTTGTTTTAATATCACTAAGGGAGTCTGTGTGAGTATCGTAAATGGAAGTGTTGTCACCATAACTGAGAAGAAGTTGGGGGAGTGGTTTGAAGTTCCAATTGAGGGTTATAAAGAGTATGTTAAGGGTAGAGCAAAACTAAATATCAATGGAGTCTCTAATGACAAAGTTCTTGATTTCCATAATGGAAATCCGAATGCATTGTCCCTAGATCAAAAAGAACTTTCTCCCTTCCATGAACTATTATTTCAATTTGTGTGGCGTTTTATCTTACCCCGCTATTCGAAAGGAACCCATGCTAGTTTAATGGATCTCTCCATTATGTACCGCCTTGCCAAGAACATCAAAATCAACCTCCCTTCTTTGATAATTTCTCATCTGTCTCATTGCATTTCTCATAATACAAAAGTTGGCTATGGAAACCTTCTCTCTACCATCTTCAAAAATTGCAAAGTAAAACTTCCTGCTAGTCCATCCTTCTATCTTGAACCTGAAAATTACCTAACCAAAGGACACATTGTCAAGACTCGGTTTAAGGTTGGTTAATGGGAAGCTTGACTTTGAGAGGGAAGAGACACTTGTTAAGGTGGAAGTGGGTGGTAAGAGGAAACTAGGTGAAGAGGGAGTTCCTGGTGGGTCTGTGAGGAAGAGTCAACGAATTGCTGGGTCCAAGTCTCTGAAGGAGCAGGATCAAGGTGAAGCTGTGTTTATTCACCTAGACTCGGATCCAGTTCCTCCCACAACTATTGATTTCCCTTTGCTGTCTACCACTGGACTACACACAATGCTCCGGGAAATTCAAGACTCTCTGACTCTCCTGCACTCTAGGATCAATGTCATTGAGGCCACTGTCTCTTCTCTAGATTCTTAGCAGCAGCAACATGGCCATTAAGCAAGCTGATACGGGGATCAGGAACAAAGTAGATGGTGTCGTCTCCAAAATTGATTATGTGATCAACACCCTCTTTAAGCGCCCCATGCCCTAATCTCTTTTTTATGCATAATTGGACAAGTTTTTGTGGCTGTAATATTTGTTAAACAATCTCTTTTCTGTTTTCTCTTTATGTGTCCTTTTGAGACACATGAAGTACTTTAATCTCTACTATTTTCTCTTTACTCTTGTGGTCTGCATATTGATTATTGATAAGTGGTTTTTAGTGTGTCGTTAAGGCACTAAGAACCGCTTTCCAAACAATATTTATAGTCCTAACAAGCAATTACTAAGAGAATAGTAAGGGCAAGTCAAGGGTCGATCCACAGGGAAACAGAGATTGGTTAAAGTCTATCAAGTCTAGACTACTTAATTGAAAGGTATTTGGGGGTTTGAAAGAGTTTTGGTATCAATTAAGTCTAACTAATAGCAAGAACAAGCAAATGACACGAGTTTAAATATTAGATAAAAGACACTAGAGTTAAGGCTACTAGTATGAATAAGAATAACCAATAAATGCTAATGCGATTGTGATGTACGAAGATGATTATGCAAGGTTTAGTTTCCCGCTAAATTACTTGAGTCCTCTCTCGAATGGTCCTCAAGAATAATCACTTAATCAATCAACTAAATCCTCTCTCGAATGGTCTTTAGTCAATTGATTAAGAGATTCAATAAGTTCGGAAAACCCCTAATAAAGGATCCCCTTAATTTCTACCCAATAGCTTGGCCTAGAAATTAAGTTGATTCTTGGGGATGATAAAAGAGTTCAAAATTCGATAGGAACATTTGAAATCAAAATACCAAAGTATAAATGTGATCAATATCTATCCTAAGGTTTCAAAACACCAAGATCAATGCATAAACTTCTCAAACATCACAATCACATCAACATCATATTTAAACCCCTAATTCATACTTTCACCCTAACCCTAGATTATGAAACTACTCACAAATCATGGAATTAAAGCAATTAAACAATGAATCTATGACTAATCTAAGGCTAAACATGATTAAGTAATGATTAAACTAATGAAAATCGCAATTAATAAACTAAGAGAATGAAGATCTTAAATAATATAAGAACATAAACAAACACCAAGAGAATGAATTAAAAACTGAAACTTTGAATTAAGATGAACGAAAAGTACCTTGAATATCAATGGAATCACAAAGTATGATCACTAATCTCAATTACCAATGAAAACTAAAGTGTTTTCTCTGTAATACAAAACCCTAGAATGTTGTGTGAAAACTAGAATAAAACGTAACCCCAAAACTAAAAGAGAAAAAAGGCTTCAATGATCAAATTTTCTATTCCGGAACACATGGTGCGGGCGCACCATAAGGAGGTGCGGGTGCACCATGCTTAGGTGCGGGCGCACCAGACCTCAGGTGCGGGCGCACCTGAGTCTTCTGTCTCTTTGTAAAAGTGCTCCGTAGATGGTGCGGGTGCACCAGCAGTTGGTGCGGGCGCACCTTGTGCTTGGTGCGAGCGCACCAATGTCTTCTGTTTTCTGCTCCAAAAATGGTCGATGGTGCGGGAGCACCAGTACGTGTGCGGGCGCACCATCGTGTGCGGGGCATACCAAGCGCACCTCTGCTCCGCTCATCCTCTAGCTCGTTCCCTTGTGCCATGTCTCGCATTACTCGGCCCCGAAAAGGGTATACCTGCAATAAAAACACGAGCAAACATGGTGAAAGCATATGTGCTAGAAATTCGATCAAAATAGATCGAAAATCTAGCAAAATGTCACTATGATCAAGTATGATCAAGTGAATGAAATAGAAGGGAAAAGTGAGGAGAAAGAGGGAAGAAAAGGGGAAAAAGGGAGCCAAAACAAGCCAAAAGAAAGTCATAAAGTGCGTTAGGAACGCACTTATCAAACTCCCCCAAGCTTAGCGTTTTGCTTGTCCTCAAGTAAACCAAGTGTGAGAATGAAGGAAAGAAGAAGATAAGGAGAATAAAAAGAAAGGGAAACATGCAACAAACTAACCTATATGCTCTAAATGCAAGGTTACAAACATGACATGCAAGCTAAATGAGTTCATAGCAAGATTTAGGAGACCAACCAAACACAAGAGGGAAGATGATTAGGAAGCACAAGAGTGACTCTAAGGTCTCAATCCACCGATCAACCGAGTCTTTTTGAAAGAAAGCTTTCCAAGAATGATTTCTCACTCTTCTCCACTTCCAAGACCCAAGTTTGACTCCTCCCTAGGGATGCTCAACCATAATTGCTCGCCTCTACCACGTTTTTGATGACCCTCATCATGACTTGCTCAAAAATCTCGCCCGCCACTACTAAATAGATCAAGTCCAATCTAGAAGTCAAAAGGGACTTTGTTAAGGTTGTAACGGGGCTAGGTTAGGGGTGTGGATTATATTCTAGGAATGTGGTGCAAAAAGGGTAAGTGGAGTACAAACTAGGGGTAAATACCCCCCAAGCTAGTCCTAACCATTCTCAATTAAAGAAATCTCACACATAACCTTGAATTTCACTTGTTTCTTTTTCACTTTGTGAACTTTTTCATTTTTCTCATCAATTTGATCTTTCTTTCTTTTCATTTTCAATAATAAACCAAATCAAACAATAAGAACTTTCTTTCTTTTATTTCTTTTGTCTTTCTTTTTCACAAATTTTTTTTCAACTTTTGCTATATACAAGCACATTAACTCACTTTCAACCAAGACTTAATATCAAAACACTTAACTCACACAAAACTACACATGACTCCACTTTGGGGAAAGTTTGGCCATGACTCATTATGTGGGTTAAGCAAAAATAGGATAGAAAGGCTCAGATGGGTTGAGAAGGCAATATTATGCAGGTATTCAAGCTTTTGGTTTTGTAGCTCCTATTACTAGCAAAAGAAACGCCCTAAATCATTCTCCTAGAGGCTCGTCTTATGTAATCTTGGGGAGCTAAAATGCAAGTCACAAGTTAGGCGATCAATGGTGAGGGTTGTGAGTGAGTCTTACGAGGTTCTTGGCCTCCTTCGGGGTTTATCGCACAAGAGGCAAGGCAATCCATTCATCCAACTCGCCTAATTTCAAAGAGACTCTACCAAAAGTTATCGTTTCAAGAGACGCTAAAGTCACAACAGGGCTTCCAAAATCATCAAGTCTAATATAAGGAAGGTCTTCCAATCAAGTCATGAACACTTTTAGCCACAAATCATGCATGCAATCAAGCTATCCTAAATGCAGAAAAAAAAAAGAATAAAAGAGGAAAATGTTTTGTTTTTTTTTTATGCAAAGCAAAACAAATCTACCAAAACAAAGCTACCAAAGCAAAGCTGTACAGGTGAAGAGAAGTCAGCAGGGGTGGGGGAAGTCAAAAACCAACAGACAGGAACAATCATCATCTGATACCGAAAACCAATGAGACCCCTAAATTCTAACCATCGATGACCCCAAAACTCCCAAAGATATAGACATACATGCAAGTCCCCCAAGCTTAAGCAAAACTCCGTGCTTGAAGTTGTAAAAGGAGGGAGAGGGAGGGGGGTCATGAAAAGCTCCTAATAATTCCCACCATTCCCCCATCGGGAGGGGGGTAAGGAGGGAAATACCCACCAGAGTACCCATCAGGATAGTAAGATGGGTAGTGGGGATAAGGACGGAAAGAAGGCTCCTCAAACGGCCCTTCTTGAGGGTCGAAAGAAGGAGGATAGTGGGGATGGTTAGGGAAGGGAGGCTCATGTCCGGATCGGACATTGGCGAGGTGAGAGCGCCAAGCCACCCTAGACACATGGTCAAGGTCGGTGCGGATACCGGCAAGAGTAGCAGTAACCGCACGGTGATTGGCCTCCTGAGAGGCCTACATCTGGGCTATGGCCGCCATGACGGAGCCCATGTCGAAGGACTGAGAGGAGGAAGCTTCGGCCACCTCACTCTCAGGAATGCGGTGGTCGGGCCTCGGACCTCTCGAAACGCATGGAATGCGCTCCGTATGGGTGGACTCAGGGACAGCCCGTGGGATGTCATGGGAAGGGGGAACCCGCCAACGTTTTCACGTTAGCGGGAGGTCCCAGATGAAGTCGGGCCCTATAAAACAGTAAGGTCGCCCCCCACAAGCCAGATGCAGTTTTCCTTCTATAATTGCGCAGAAATTTCATCTGCTGCAGACTCGCACCATCCAATCTGTTGGACTGACCAACACTAGGCACGTTAGCTTCCAAGCGAGTCAGGTCATCGTCCAACTCGAGGTAGGATGCTAGCTGGGTGACCATTCCACCACAAAGGATCTCCCCAGTCACCGTAGTGCCCCCCCGAATCTCCTGCAGTCGGTGAAGGAGGAGCGCAGCAAAGTTAATTCGGGTTGTATGGTGGGCCCCGTTAGTGGCCAACCAAAGAACCAGCAGCTCGTCCTTCCTCAACTGTCCTACTTCATGTTTAGGAAAGATGGTGTAAACCAACATCCTATGGAAGTAACGGAGAGCAAGATGGATGATCTCCGACGCTTTGGACGAGTTCGTCCGAAACGGAGTCGTGCCGTTGGTGATCTTAGCCCACCATTCTTGCTCATTGTATCCCTGCCAGATGGTGCCCAAAGGGGCATCACAGGGAGCTCGAGAATCCATCCCGAATGCCTCACAGAATTCGTCGAAGGAGAGTGCTCTACCTTGATTAAACATAGGAAATTGAATAGCTAGAACACCCGTGACTGCCTCCTTACTTATGTTCAACGTACTCAAGAATTCGAGAGTGAGTTGATCATAAGTAGGTGCATGGACGTCAAGAAAGTCCGATAACCCGACATTACCTGCCATCTCCCTTATCATCAATTCGATGTTAAGGTAGTTGCAGGTAGAGTAGTCATAGAACTTTGTGGGACGAAACGTGCGCTCAGAAAGTTGTTGAAAAATTTGTTTATGAGCGGCATTGGGAAGTTTCGCAGTATAAAGGGGAGGGGGATTAGAGCTGGACAAGGGTCCTTGTGAAGAGGACCCGGTCTTTGCTCTCTTAGACCTAGAGGAGCCTTCACCACTACTTCTTCCCATGATGGTAAAATTTTGTTTTGCAAAAGGGAAGGATGAGTGACGGGCAACAACACACCACAAAACTGACTCTCGACACAAAGAAACACACAAAAAGGAAAAAAAAATCAAACCACACAAAGAAACACACAAAAAGGAAAATCAAAAGGAACGAAAAAAACTAATCCTAGAATCTACCAGCTAGCCAATCCACAATTAGTAGCAACCAAGTTGCTAACAAACAAGAATATCACCATACAAAGAGACTTTCAAGACAATTTCACCAAACCAACCACAATTATGCACAAGAATTAACAACACCTAGATATTCAATGTAGTTCTCAAAAAGTCGGAATATTATGAATTTATCACAAACCACATAAAATTGCACTTGTTCACCACATCATCAAAGACAAATATGAGCAAAGTTCATGAATAATCAAAAAAAATTTAAGGAAAACAAGCATGCAATCTAAAAGAAAACACACTAGAAGCCCAATTTACTAGATTATTGATGAAAAAGCAAGGGTAGAAGAGAGTTACCAACATGGAGATGAAAATCCCCAATTTTGAAACCCTAGAAATCAAATCCTTGCAAAACCCCAATTTTTGTGCCCTTGAATGTTGTAGAGAGAAAAATGATGAAGATTCCGGTAGGAAAAGTCGCCGGAAGTCGTCGGAAAAGGAGTATGGTCGCCGGATCTAGAGAGGAGGAAGAGAGAGAAAGTGAGTGAGCTTGAGTATTTTCGAAAAATTATAAGGAGAAGGGGAGAAGTGAGGCCCGAAAAAAAACATAAGGAAAGGCGAGAGTTTGCCCAGCCGGGTTAGGTGCGGGCGCACCTCCTTCAGGTGCGGGCGCACCACTTGCAAAAAGAATTGCAGAATTCGTTTGGTGCGGGCGCACCAGACCCTTCTGTTTTTTTCTAAAAAAATTCCGAAGGAGATGGTGCGGGCTCACCTCGGCCAGGTGCGGGCGCACTAATCGCCAAAAAAATTTCTGAACGCGTTTGGTGCGGGCGCACCAAAGTCTTCTGTTTTTTATACAAAAACTCCGAAGGATTTGGTGCGGGCGCACCTGGTAGAGGTGCGGGCGCACCATTTTTTTTCGAAAATTTTCTATAGGTGCGGGCGCACCTTGAGGAGGTGCAGGAGCACTAAACCTTCTGTTTTTTTGCAAAACTGAATTAGAGCAAGGTGCGGGCGCACCTACAAGATGTGCGGGCGCACCAGTCGAAATTTTCGAAAAATTTTTAGGCTCGTGCGGGCGCACTTCTATAAGGTGCGGGAGCACCTGACCCGGTAGTTTTTGTAGATCTTTCTTTTCCAAACCACTCATTTCACTCAACTTTTCATAAAAACTCAGATATCCCAATGTAGCTCTCATGGCTAACTGGTAAATCAAAAGTCTAACTAACAAATAAAAGAAAGGGAAGAAAAGAAACGGGTTGCCTCCCGTGTAGCGCTTGTTTTAAGTCATTAGCTTGACTAAAAAGGATACGTCTATCATAAGAGTCGCTCAGGTGAGCGAAGAATCAAGCAACGAATTGAACCAACGGCATGAGAATCATGATAGAACTTCAACCTTTGACCGTTTACCCAAAATGGACCATTCTCACCCATAACTTCATAAGCTCCATATGGAGTAGTCTTCAACACGGAGAAAGGACCCGACCACTTGGACTTTAACTTTTCGGGGAAAAGCTTTAGTCTTGAGTTGAACAACAAGACTTTGTCCTCAACCCGGAATTCTCGTTGTTGAATCCGGTGATCGTGCCATTTCTTCGTTTGCTCTTTGTATAGTCTAGAACTCTCATAGCGTCAAAACGAAGTTCTTCCAGCTCTACTAGCCTTTCTTTTCGAGCTTCTCCCGCCAAGTGAAGATCCATGTTGAGCTCCTCAACTGCCCACCAAGCCTTGTGTTCTAGCTCAACCGGCAAATGACATGCCTTGCCATACACAAGGCGATAGGGAGTGGTGCATATAGGTGTCTTGAAAGCCGTGCGAAGAGCCCAAAGGGCATCATCAAGCTTCAAAGACCAATCCTTCCGTGTCCTATTGACCACTCTCTCAAGGATGTTCTTAACCTCTCGATTCGAGACCTCAACTTGGCCTTGGGTTTGGGGGTGATACGTAAGACCTACTTTGTGATTCACCCCGTATTTCTTCAATAGTGCTTCTAATTGCTTTTTGGCGAAGTGTGAACCGCCATCACTGATCAACACACGGGGCACCCCAAATCGAGGGAAGATGATCTTCTTCAAAAGCTTGGTCACTACCTTATGGTCATTGGTAGGAGAGGCAATGGCTTCAACCCATTTTGTCACGTAGTCGACCGCAACAAGAATGTACACATTCCCACAGGAAGGAACGAATGGACCCATAAAGTCGTCTCCCCAGACATCAAACGGCTCAACCTCAAGAATGTTCTATTGAGGCATCTCATGTCTCTTTGTGATGCCACCACTCCTTTGACATCTATCACAAGCCAAAACAAATTCTCGAGCATCCTTTTGCAATATCGGCCAAAACATACCATATTGGAGCACCTTAGCAACAGTTTTGCTTGCTCCACCGTGCCCTCCACATGCCAAAGTATGGCAATGAGTCAAAACAGAGGTCATCTCATGATTAGGCACGCATCTCCTAAACACTCCGTCAGCACACTTCTTAAAAAGGAGCGGGTCATCCCAGTAGAACCTTGAAACCTCTTTGAAAAACTGCTTCCTTTGTTGGGAACTAAAACCATGAGGCTCTATCCCACAAGCCAAATAATTCGCATAATCCGTGAACCATGGAACCTCATTATTCAGAATGGCTAACAATGCTTCTTCTCTCAAATCTTCCTCGATAGGAATTTATCAAGAGGGAGGCAAGAAAGATGGTCAGCTACCACATTCTCCGTCCGCTTCTCTTTCATCTCAAAATCAAACTCCTGAAGAAGCAACACCCACCTAATGAGCCGAGGCTTGGCATCCTTCTTACTCATCAAATACCAGACCGCAGAATGATCCGTATACACCATCGCCTTATTACATGTCAAGTAGGAACGAAACTTGTCAAATGCAAAGACCACGGCCAACATTTCCTTCTCCGTAGTTGCATAGTTCCGTTGAGCATCATCTAGAGTCCTACTTGCATAGGCTATCACATGAAGCCGCCCTTTCTTGCGTTGCCCAAGAACAACTCCCACTGAAAAATCACTAGCATCGCACATTAGTTCAAAAGGCAAGCTCCAATCCGGAGCTTGCAAAATGGGGGCAGAAGTAAGGGCTTTTTTAAGAGTTTCAAAAGCCTTAGTACAAGACTCATCAAAATCAAATTCAACATCTTTTTGGATAGATTCGTCAATGGTTTGGCTATTTGAGAGAAATCCTTGATGAAATGCCGGTAAAAACCAGCATGTCCAAGGAAAGCCTGAACTCCCGTCACCGAGTTCGGTGGCGGAAGCTTCTCAATAACCGAAACCTTTGCCGGATCTACCTCAATACCCTTTTTCGACACTTTTTGCCCAAGAATAATGCCTTCCTCGACCATAAAGTGACACTTTTCCTAATTCAGGACAAGGTTCGTCTCTTGACACCTTTTTAACACACATTCAAGATTAACCAGACATGTGTCAAAAGACGAACCACACACACTAAAGTCGTCCAGGAACACTTCAATGGAATCTTCTAGCATGTCAGAGAAGATTGTTGTCACACACCTTTGAAAAGTAGATGGGGTATTACACAGACCAAAGGGCATCCTTCGATATGCAAATGTCCCATACGAACAAGTAAAGGTTGTTTTCTCTTGGTCATCCGGATGAATGGGGATTTGGTCAATGACGAACAAGAATCCGGAATAACCATCGAGAAAACGAAGTGTGAATGACGAGCAAGCCTCTCCAACATTTGGTCAATGAAGGGAAGGGGGAAATGATCTTTGCGGGTGGATTTGTTCAGTTTTCTGTAATCAATACAGACTTTCCACCCAGTGACGGTCCTAGTCGAGATTGTTTCTCCTTTCTCATTCTCAACTATAGTCATGCCTCTTTTTTTGGAACCACGTGAATCGGGCTCACCCACTTGCTATCTGAGATAGCATAGATGATTCCCGCGTCACGCAGTTTCAAGATCTCCTTTTTCACAACCTCTTTGAGGTTGGGATTGAACCTTCTCTAATGCTCGATGGAGGAGGCATTACTATCGATGAGATGGATACGATGCATAGCAAGAGAAGGGCTTATCCCTTAAGGTCATCAATCAATACCCAATGACATCTTTATAATTTTTGCAAAATTCCAATCAGTTTGGATATAGAAATGTCATCAAGACTCGAATTGACAATAACAGGATAAGTGCATGCATCATCAAGAAAAAATATCTAAGAGATGAGGGAAGGGTTTGAACTCTACCTTGGGAGGAGGCTTAGAACACTCCTCTTTATCCATGGATGATGTAGCTAGAACCTCAAACGCCTCATCTTGTGTTTCCTCTTCCATGTCCAAGCTAAGGGTGTTGGGAAGAGTAGCATACAACTCGTCCCCAGAATTATCAATACTCATGGCGTCCTCTACCTCATCTTCCACTAGGCTTACCCAGAAAATTCTCACCATCATAGGTCTCTTCAATGTCTTAGAGAACTCAAACACCACCCGCTCATTAGCTACCGTGATTTTGTCGTTTTTATAATTTATCTCGGCACCCAATGTCTTTAGAGCTTCTCTTCCCAGAATAAGAGGAGTCTCTTCCTCCATATCCATCACCACAAAGTCGCATGGTACAAACACATGCCCAACTTGAATCGGTATATCCTCCAACTCACCACATGGGACTCTCACAGTGCGGTCCGCCAATTGAATCGTTTTGCGCGTAGGATGAAGAGGAAATTTTAGATGCTTTGCAATAGAGAGGGGCATCAAATTCACACTTGCTCCTAGATCGGCCAGTGCACCCTTAGGCTCTAAATCACCTATCTTCACCGGCAAGGTGAAACTCCCAGGATCTCTTTGCTTCTTGGGCATAGTTCGTTGCACAAGAGCACTCACTTGGTAAGGTAGGGAGATAAGCTCATCTTCAAGTTTTCGCTTATTGGAGAGGATCTCTTTCAAGAACTTAGCATAAGCTGGCATTTGAGACATAGCCTCAAGGAATGGGATGTTGATTAGCAGGCTCTTCATCACATTAAGAAATTTAGTGAACTTGTCACTCAACTTTCTCTCTACCAACCTATGAGGATAGGGAACCGGAGGCACATAAGACTTGGTTGGTGGATGAGATGGCAATGGGTTTTTGTCACCAACTTGAACATGTGACTCATCTTTCTCCTCAACTTCCTCTTTCTCAGTTTCCTCAGCTCCATCCTCCTTCTCAACAACCTCAGCCTCTTCATCCTTCTCTAACTTCCCATTAGGCATCCTAGGACCCGCATAGCTTGTTCCCGACCTCAAATGAATGTCTTTAGCTTGATGGAGGTTGGGGTTAGGGATGGGTTGGCCCGGAAGTTGATTTGTGGGGTTGAGGGATTTTTCTCAGCTACTTGGGCGATTTGGGTTTGAAGCATTTTGTTGTGGGCTTGTAGCTCTTGAAACCTTTGCTCATGGTTTTGGAGAATTTGGTTCATGGATTGGAGTTGTTGGAGAATTTGGAGAGAGGTTGGATCGGGAGATGGTGTAGGTTCTTAATTTTGTTTGGGGAATGGAAGATTGGAGGGAGGTTTTGGGTTGTTGGTCCTTTGATGTGGAGCTTGGTAAGTGTTGGACCCTTGTGAGGAGGAACCACCTTGACGGCGCCATTTTAATAAGAGGTTTTTAGTGTGTCGTTAAGGCACTAAGAACCGCTTTCCAAACAATATTTATAGTCCTAACAAGCAATTACTAAGAGAATAGTAAGGGCAAGTCAAGGGTCGATCCACAGGGAAACAGGGATTGGTTTTGGTTATACCGTTGCGCAAACCCTTGGTTGTGAGCTTGGTTGTACCCTTGTTGAGGTTGATTCCATCCTTGTTGAGGTTGGTTGAATCCTTGGGTGTAGTTTTGTTGAGGTTGTCTCCAACCTCCTTGTTGATTGTTCTTATACCCTTGGTTTCCTTGATACCCATCTCCTCTTGAATTTATTGCCGCCACATGCTCCAAATGGGTACCTCCATAATAAGAAGTATCATGGTTAGTACCACCACAAATATCACAAAAAAAAGAGTTTACCTGTGAAGGAGTAGACGATGCAAGATTAATCTTAGAGAGCTTCTTGTCGAGTTGGTCCATCTTGGCTTGAATTTGATCCATGGGGTCTAATTCAAACTTTCCACTCTTCTTAGGTTGAGCACCTCTTCGTCTTCCACCCCATGAGTAGTTCTTGATCACTTCCTCAATTGTGGACTCAAGTTGTTCTTGCGGGATCTTAGAAAGTTGTCCTCCCGCTCCAACATCAAGGTTGGCCCGTGAATCGGATCAAGACAATCATAGAAAAATCGCATGAGTAGATTCTTGTTGAACTCATGGTGTGGGCATGAACGGGTCATCTCCTTGAACCGCTCCCAAGTTTCGGCAAGTGTCTCATCGTTCTCTTGCTCAAATGAGGAGATATTCCTCCTTATGTCCGCGGTCTTCCACTCCGGGAAGTATTTCTTCAAGAAGGCCATGGTGACTTCTTCCCATGTAGTGAGGGAATTAGCAGGCAAGCTCTTGAGCCATGACTTTGCTTTTCCGGTAAGAGAGGACCGAAACAAATGCATCTTGATATAGTCAGGAGAGACATCATTAGTTGTTATCATGGCACAGATCTCAAGAAAATGTCGAGATGGTCTAGAGGATCTTCATTTGACCCCCCACAAAATTTCTCTGCTTTCACCATCTGAGTATACTGAGGGTGAATGCTGAAATTTGTAGTGGTGGTGGGGAGTCAAATTCCACCTTGAAGAACATAGGAACCCGGATTTCCGAAATCCCTAAACAGTTGTGGATTTGCTTCACCCATTTCTGATTCAGCTTCACTTGATGTACTTGAGATTGGTGAAGATGGCTCGGAACCGAAAGTCAAATTTTCCAAATTCTTCCGAAGCTTTCGCAATGTACGGTCGATTTCAGGATCTAGAGGAAATGTGGGTGAACCGTGAGTTCTTCTTCTCATGTAACACAACAAAGCTAAGCAGAGGATTAACAAATAACAACCACAGTCAAAAAGAAAATAAAAGAAAAATCAACTAAGCAAACTAAACTAAAATATACTTCAATCAATAGCACAATTTCCCCGGCAACGGCGCCATTTTGATAAGAGGTTTTTAGTGTGTCGTTAAGGCACTAAGAACTACTTTTCAAACAATATTTATAGTCCTAACAAGCAATTACTAAGAGAATAGTAAGGGCAAGTCAAGGGTCGATCCACATGGAAACAGGGATTGGTTAAAGTCTATCAAGTCTAGACTACTTAATTGAAAGGTATTTGGGGGTTTGAAAGAGTTTTGGTATCAATTAAGTCAAACTAATAGCAAGGACAAGCAAATGACACGAGTTTAAATATTAGATAAAAGACACTAGAGTTAAGGCTACTAGTATGAATAAGAATAACCAATGAATGCTAATGCGATTGTGATGTACGAAGATGATTATGCGAGGTTTAGTTTCCCGCTAAATTACTTGAGTCCTCTCTCGAATGATCCTCAAGAATAATCACTTAATCAATCAACTAAATCCTCTCTCGAATGGTCTTTAGTCAATTGATTAAGAGATTCAATAAGTTCGGAAAACCCCTAATAAAGGATCCCCTTAATTTCTACCCAATATCTTGGCCTAGAAATTAAGTTGATTCTTGGGATGATAAAAGAGTTCAAAATTCGATAGGAACATTTGAAATCAAAATACCAAAGTATAAATGTGATCAATATCTATCCTAAGGTTTCAAAACACCAAGATCAATGCATAAACTTCTCTAAACATCACAATCACATCAACATTATATATAAAACCCTAATTCATACTTTCACCCTAACCCTAGATTATGACACTGCTCACTAATCATGGAGTTAAAGCAATTAAACAATGAATCTATGACTAATCTAAGGCTAAACATGATTAAGTAATGATTAAACTAATGAAAATCGCAATTAATAAACTAAGAGAATGATGATCTTAAATAATATAAGAACAAAAACAAACACCAAGAGGATGAATTAAAAAATGAAACTTTGAATCAAGATGAACGAAAAGTACCTTGAATATCAATGGAATCACAAAGTATGATCACTAATCTCAATTACCAATGAAAACTAAAGTGTTTTCTCTCTAATACAAAACCCTAGAATGTTGTGTGAAAACTAGAATAAAACGTAACCCCAAAACTAAAAGACAAAAAAGGGTTTAATGATCGAATTTTCTATTCCGGAACGCATGGTGCGGGCGCACCATAAGGAGGTGCAGGCGCACCAGACCTCAGGTGCGGGCGCACCTGAGTCTTCTGTCTCTTTGTAAAAGTGCTCCGTAGATGGTGCGGGCGCACCAGCAGTTGGTGCGGGTGCACCAAACACAGGTGCGGGCGTACCTTGTGCTTGGTGCGGGCGCACCAATTTTTTCTGTTTTCTGCTCCAAAAATGGTCAATGGTGCAGGCGCACCAGTAGCGTGTGCGGGCGCACCATCGTGTGCGGGGCATACCAAGCGCACCTCATGCTCCTTCTTATCCTCTAGCTCGTTCCCTTGTGCCATGTCTCGCATTACTCGGCCCCGAAAAGGGTCATACCTGCAATAAAAATACGAGCAAACATGGTGAAAGCATATGTGCTAGAAATTCGATCAAAATAAATCAAAAATCTAGCAAAATGTCACTATGATCAAGTATGATCAAGTGAATGAGATAGAAGGGAAAAGTGAGGAGAAAAAGGGAAGAAAAGGGGAAAAAAGGAGCCAAAACCAGCCAAAAGAAAGTCATAAAGTGCGTTAGGAACGCACTTATCAATTATTACCTGCTGTCCATATTGCTGCTTTCTACTTTTCGTATTTTTGGTGTGCTTGGATGGCTAATATTATAAGATACATGTTTGAGCTACTTGCTTGCTGCCTAGACTGTTGACTCTCTAGTGCTGCAGGTTCATCCTATTTTTGACTAACCCGATTTTTGACCCATTTCAAATCCTAATCTTGCGCACTCTGCGATTGAGCATTTTTGTGCTTTGTTAATCCGAATTCAGCATAAATTTCTTATTTTGAAACATCGTTTCATAGATCTGTTGCGCAAACCCTAATCTTTAATGTTTTCAACAGAGGAGAGAAGAGGGAGGAGAGGAGAGGAGAGAGAGAGAGAGAGAAAATAAAAGTGGCGTGAGTTAGTCCAGAGAGGTGAGAAAAGTGAGTAAGAGAGAAAAATCGTGAGGCTGATGTTAGCACAGAGATGGAGGGTTGATATTTTCTCTCCTTATTAACAGTGAATTTTAGTGTTTTATGACTCATACCACTTTTGATTTGAATAGTAACATCATTTACCACTTTTAAAAGGTCATGGAATCCCCCCTCCACAATCTGACATCAAGGCCCATCTTAAAAAACACATTTGTTTATACTTTCATTCATCAAAACACCAACCAAAACAAACACTTCTCCCTTTCTTCTTCCCCAAGCCACACTTTCTCTCGGAAAAATGGGGCAAAACAGCAGCGGGCTGAACCGACAAGGCGGGCCCCCGGGCGACCGTAAACAAGACGGCGACAAAAAGGACAAAAAGTACGATCCACCTGCCCCGCCAGCCCGAGTGGGCCGTAAACAGCGGAAGCAAAAGGGGCCCGATGCGGCGGCCCGTATACCCGTTGTAACTCCACTAACAAAGTGCAAGCTTAGATTGTTAAAGCTTGAAAGAGTGAAAGATTACCTTCTAATGGAGGAAGAATTTGTGGCCAATCAGGAACGACTTAAACCTCAGGAAGAGAAAACTGAGGAAGATCGTTCTAAAGTGGATGATATTCGTGGCTCCCCAATGAGTGTAGGCAGTTTAGAGGAGTTGATTGATGAGAATCATGCTATTGTTTCGTCTTCCGTCGGTCCCGAGTATTATGTTGGTATCTTATCCTTTGTTGATAAGGATCAATTGGAGCCTGGATGCTCGATCTTGATGCATAATAAGGTATACTTTACTTCGACTTATATATATGATCTTTTTTTTTTGTAGATTGGGATCTTGATTCTTGTGTTAGGGTAATTAGGGTTTTGGTTGTGGTGGTAGTAGAGGTGAATATGGAATTTGGGATGTGGTAGGGTTTGGTCTGTGATAATATTTTAAGTTAATTTGTGATTGATGACACGGATGGTGAGAAATGTCTAACTTGGAATTACAAAATGGGGTATGTTTATAAAAATATAGTATAGAAAAACCCAATTATATAGGTATATTTGGTTCCAATTACTTCTGTTGATGATCTGAACAAAAAATATACAGTATGGTTATGAGTTGGGCAAAGCTCCAAGGATGGCTATTCGATTATTATGGAGGTCCGTTGCTACGAGTATACGATTTGAAAGATGTGAATTGAATAGTGTTTGGTGTTGTATGAGAAATGCCTAAATTAGAACCATTTGGAACATTTTGTAGTATATTTATATAAAAATGTAGTGTAGAAAAATGCAACATGTAACTTGATTATTAGTACATTATCATAGTGATGTTTTTTTTTTTCTAGTATACTATTTTATTGATAAAAATTTAAAAGGACTATTTATCTTGCTAGATATACTACTTTTGTTAATGATTTGAACAAATAAAAGAGTTATGAATTGGGCAAAGCTCAGTGGTGTATGCCCTAAGAATAAACTAAAATAAGGAAATATTGCGAATTTATGCAGGTTCTTTCTGTGTTGTTTACTTCAAGATGAAGTTGATCCAATGGTCTCTGTAATGAAAGTTGAGAAGGCTCCTTTAGAATCATATGCTGACATTGGTGGTTTGGATGCTCAAATACAAGAGATCAAAGAAGCGGTTGAGCTACCGTTGACTCATCCTGAACTATATGAAGACATTGGTATTAGGCCTCCCAAGGGAGTCATACTATACGGGGAGCCTGGTACTGGGAAAACTCTACTTGCAAAGGTAATTAAGTTTCGATGCTTATAATCGGTTATTGCGGGTATCGTACTTGTGCCCTTGTGTTTCAATATAATAAGATACCCTTTTACTCTTTTTGTGATTAGTGTGTCGTCATTCTGGAGTTTATGTCTACTTTCTTGCTAAGTGCTTCTATATCTCATTATTTAATATATATGTCTCTTAAGCTTTTGCAAAATGAATTAGAATCACTATTGCTTAGAAACTAATAAACATCATGAGAGGTATGCTGCATCTAAGCATTGTGTAACTGATGGTATTTTGGCTTGCTACTTACATGTGAATAAGTAGGCAACTGTAGGAGAGGGCGAGAGGTGATTGAGAGTAGATAATGTGGGAAGTACCCTTGTCAGTTTTACTCAATTTCTCCTGCACAAGGCTCAACTATTTCCTTGCTCAATTGGATTAAGGCTTAACTGTGAGGGGAGGTGATCCTGGCAATAATTTTTGGATATTATTTGCACTCTAATTTAATGGAAAATTTAGAGGTTACTGGGTTAGTCGTGAGAGAGCAGGATGGTCGGAGCTAAGTGGCCGTTAGACAGATACTCCCTTCGTCCCTAAAGGTTGCTCCATTTCCTTGTTAGATGACATGGCTCTGGCCTCCGAGTTTTCCCACAAACGCTCTACTTTTTTTTTCCCTACCCCACACACAAGATGAAAAAACTACCTACCCACTCAATAAAACTTAAAAAAGTAACCAATAGGAATGGGGCAAATACTAAGGGACGGAGGGAGTGAATGGATCTGTTATGACGTTGTTCACAGCTTAGTTGCGTCTAAACCATTTTTCAGTTTGTTGCAGCAATTTGGACTTTGGAGAAACTCCAACTGAACTATAAGATCCAAATAGAGTAATGTTTCAGCACATCTTTCTTTATGGGTGGATGTCATCTAACTTAGTTTGTAAAGTTTTTGGGGGTGGTACTTAAGTCATGGGATTGAATTTCGTCTACATCACTACGTTTAGTCACTCATTTACACCCAAAAAAAAACATCGTTCTTTTTGAATTACTAGATGTGGTTCTAGTCGTACTTTAAGCTAGATGTCATATATTGTAAGCCAATATGAATTGTAAAGTTGTGTATCCATCTTCCATTTATTTGTTGTCTATAAATTTGTAGTTGTGCTGACTCACTTGACTGTATGAGTTGGAAATTTTTGTTGTTACTGGTCACTTAGCTCTTGATTTGACTGTGTAACGTGCCATTGACATAAACCCCTCTTATTCAATAATAACAAAAAAATGTGCTGATATCATTATATTTGAGGGTGCTTCAGGAGCCCATTGTATAAGGGTGTAATTTATAGTTTATAGTACGGGTGTATGGCTCCTGATGACAAAGCCTCCATTGTGCTCCCTCTCACATCTTTGCATATTTTACATTTGCACATTTTACTTTTTGCCAATGTGAGAACATGTGACAAATGTGCAAAAGAATGTGTGAGAGCACATAGGTCTAGGTGCTCTCAACCATTTAATATGTACCGTGATTTCAGAACTTACTCATGGCATTTTTGTTGCCTTCTTTAGGCAGTGGCAAATTCGACATCAGCTACCTTTCTACGTGTTGTTGGTAGTGAGTTGATCCAGAAGTATCTTGGTGATGGTCCAAAATTGGTCAGGGAGCTCTTCAGAGTAGCTGATGACCTTTCACCATCTATTGTTTTCATAGATAAATCGACGCAGTTGGGACAAAGAGGTAAACTTGATGAACATTTCAATTTGAACTATGGAGAAATATAGTAACACTAACTAATTAGAGACCTTCAGGTATGATGCTCATTCTGGTGGTGAGCGCGAAATTCAGCGGACTATGTTAGAACTTCTCAATCAATTAGATGGCTTTGATTCAAGAGGAGATGTCAAAGTCATCCTTGCAACAAATAAAATCGAAAGCCTCGACCCAGCTTTGCTTCGTCCTGGACGAATAGATCGGAAAATTGAGTTCCCACTTCCTGATATCAAAACAAGGAGAAGAATTTTTACGGTACACTTGTTGCTTCATCTCGTCTTGGAATATTTGTTATATCTCATGAGTCAGTCTATTCATATGATCTTCAATGTTGATGCCTCTCATCAAATACTCTTGTTGCAGATTCACACGTCAAGAATGACACTGGCTGATGATGTCAATCTAGAAGAATTTGTTATGACCAAGGATGAGTTTTCTGGTGCTGATATAAAGGCCATTTGCACTGAAGCTGGTTTACTAGCACTGAGAGAACGCCGTATGAAGGTTAGCTAGTCTTTTTCAAATTTAGTACTGAGCTTATAACTCTTAATATTCTTTGATAGACTTCACTGGTCTACTAGTTGCATTTTTGCTGTTTGGTGGTGGTGTGAAAGGTGTTTTTTTCCTTTTTTTAGTTGGTTGATAAAGGAATGATGTTCTAATTGAGCTTTGGGGCCATTTGTGATGTATGTAGGTTACACATGCGGACTTTAAGAAGGCGAAAGATAAGGTCATGTTCAAGAAGAAAGAAGGTGTGCCAGAAGGACTTTATATGTGAAGTATTTACATCTGTTATTAGGCGAATCTACTTGGTGACCTGGGTGGCATCACCCCCCCAAAATACTCTTTTTCCTGCGTCAGACCAACTGCAAAATAGTTTAAATGAAATCTCCGCGTTGTATTGTTGCTTATCCTGAGGTACCCCAGTGGTTAAAACAGATATCTCGTGGGGTTGCGTGTTCGACTTTGGATGCAGCCATACTTGCTTATTACTTTTTCCCATTTCGTCAAATTAGTACTGCTAAGTGCTACCCAAATGAAAATTCAATATACTATGTTTCTTTCACCTTCTCCCTTTCCCTCCTTTTTTTCTACTAAAGTTACATTACTAGTTTTTCACCTTCTCCAATTATTCATACATACTTCTTGCATTCTAATTTACTTTAACATATTGACTTTCATGTCTCTCAATAGACAATCTTAACCATTGATACTTTTTATTATCTAATTAAAAATTGAAAATTTGAAAATATACATCAAACGAATTAAATAACATGCTATATGACTATGTTTAAGCTTATATATCAATCATACTAGATAAAAGGAGGGCTAGTATATACTAAGTTTTGATTCGGTTTTGGTTTAGAAATACATAAAAATAAGGTTACTATAAAAAGATATTGGGATTGTCTTTATGTATGTCCTACAAATATCAACTTGATACTTTTTGCTAATGAACAATTAAAGACGCTAATGGTTAAGTTGGTGTATTGAAAATCGCTACAATTAACGTGTCATATTGATTAAAAATTGGAGGGAATCAGAAAATATGATATAATAAAAATATTTTTGAGATATAACATTACCAATACAAAGTCTGGATTTGTCTTTTCTAAGTTTTATCTGATGATTTTTTTGTTTAATATACATATTATATATGTTCATTCTGTTCTGATTTAATTTAGTTAGGAGTTTAGGAACCCTCAAATTTAAAATCCTTATTCGCCCAATGTTATCAACTGAATTTACATATAAGTTATGGTTTATGGTTATATGCCTTTTGTTCTTTGTATATCTTTTCATTTAAGGTTTGATTTTGTGAAGTGTACGTTGTAGATGGAATGTTTCATCCCTTGTTTTATGATCAATCATGCTCAACAATGTCTCTAAAATGATCTTTACAAGGATGACTTTGGTTGGTGCCCCTAACAAAGTTTGTCCATCTAACCTGTGGTAGCGTTATGCCCCTTGTTTTGTTTTGTTCATCTTGTGTTTTATAGCTTCGGTGCAGAACAGGAAATGGGTCGTTCTTGTGCATTTGGGTTGGGACTTCGGGATGTCACATTTAGTGGCTTCCTGATCTTCTCGGAGGCTATACATAGTCTCACAGGGATTGCGTAGGATTCACAGTAGTCAGGTGATGTGGTGTTTGCAAGTTTGCTACAAAGATTTCACTACATATATGATTGTTTGATGTGTTTATTATTTATCGATTATTTACTCCAATCCCCTTAGTTTTGATAGTCGATTTGAGCTCTTTTGAGCTCGTTTCATGTGGATTTGATGTGTTTGGAGTTCTTTTCGTGTGTTGCATGTTTTGATGCAGATTAGGCATTTGATGTCTTTATTTAAGTCGCGACACGGGAGTCCAATGGTCACACAATGTCCAAGGAGTATCCGGATAATTGCACGAGTGATTCGGTTGGATTGCACGGAAAATGGACGAGAAAACACACCCGCACGGTCGACCGGGCGGTTTGGCCCGACCGGGCGAGCCACGAAACTTGAGCTGCCAACATTTTCACTTAGCCCGGCCAACCGGGCGACCAAATGGACAAATTTGCTTACGCGCCCGACCGGGCGGATTTGCTGTTCTGTCATAAGTTGTCAATCACTGTCACCCGACCGGGCGGATTTCGCCCGGTCGACCGAGCGGTTTCTCGGGACGGGTTATTTTGCCTTTTTTTTAGCCGGTTTTATAAAAAGTATAAATAGGTTTTCAGTAGTTTCGATTAGACTGTCTTATTTTCTACATTTTTAGGGCTAAACACTTAGTTTTTCTCTCTCTAACTTCTGTATGAACTTGTACCTTCGAAGATTATAGAGATCATTGATTTCGTTTCCATTATTTCTCAATCATTCGGTATTCATATTTACTTTGTTTGATTTAATGAATTCTTTTACTTTGATTATGTTTATTGAGTTTATTATGATCATGAGTGAGTAGTCTATTTCTAGGGCTTAGAGAGGGAAGCCATGTTTTTACCTTTTTTTTTTTATTGTGGTTTGATGTTCTTTGCTATTTGGATTGAATTAGAATAATTCCTGTTTATTTGTTATGCTTGTTTAATTCATGTAATTGCGCAATATCATGAGTTATGTTTAGCTAATTAGAATTAGAATCGAAATATTGTATTCATTAGAGGCTTGTTACAATAGGTAGGTTTGATTATGTTGAGCGATCGTACTGGAGTATGTTAATCTAAGAGTTGTTAAAGCCTGACCAAGGATTAACGAAATACTCTATTTATTCGAACCTCAATCCAAATATTGTTGAACTATATTATAGTGACTAGATTGGTATAAGCATGGTGAACCGATCAATTACCCTAGGTTTTTAATTATTTGATAAACTTATATCATTTTGTGTTCTAGTTTACTTTAGTTTAGTTATTAATTCTTCAATTAATTTCTGTCTTGAAGTAGTTAAATAATTGAGCATAAATGTGGAGAACTCCTCTCCCTATGGATCGACCCTTATTTGCCAGTTTCTGCTAAACAGACACCATGCACTTGCGGTATATATTAAAACCCATCAAGTTCCAACTGATCTTGGTCTTGAGAAAACCCTCCGACAACTCAAGAAGACACAAAAGAAAAAAAAAGCAGTATGCTAATCAAGGAAAAACCACGGAAGAACCAATAGAACCAATCATGCCTCCTAAGTCATTGAAGTCTTATGGGTACCTTCTCCTGGCAATGTTCCCATGGGCCTTACTATGCCTAATATACAGGCAACCAACTTCGAAATCAAGCCTGCTCTCATTAATATGATCCAACAGAATCAGTTTGGCGGGCATCCATCTGAAGACCCTGCAAATCATTTACAACGATTTCAACAACTCTGTCGTATCGTTAAGCACCACGGGGTCACTCCTGATCAGTTGAAGGTCATGTCTTCGAATTTTCATTAAAGGACAAGGCACAAAAATGGCTGAACGATGTTAATGAAACCGAGTGGAGTACTATATCTGAAGCATTCCTGAAAAAGTACTACGCTCCTACCAAAACTGTAGAAATAAGACATATGCTTGCTAACATTCAACAAGAACCCGATGAAACACAGAAGGAAGCATGGAATAGGTTCAATGATCTGCAAAGGGAATGCCCACATCATAATCTGGACAAGTGGTTCATCACCCAAGCATTCTACAATGGTCTATTCCAACTAATACAAGTGGTTCATCACCCCATATCAAGAGTACAATTGATTCATATGCAGGGGGCGTCTTCCTAGAAAGGAGGTAGATGAAGGGTACAATTTTCTAGCCAACTTAGCAGCGAATGATCATAGTTTCTGCAGGACTATTACAAAAAAAAGTTGGATGCTGATGGATACGCCTTGTTGTCTTCACAAGTAGCACGGTTGAGCATGCATGAAGATGGACTTACTGAAATCTTCGCCAGTCTAGTACTCCTCCTATGAGTATTAATGCGATGTCTTCCATGGCTCCTATTACTTCTTCCTTTTGTGAAGTGTGTGGTGTTCAAGGCCACTTTAGTCATGATTGTTGCTACAGTCAACCTGGTCCGAATCAGATGGAACATGCAAATGCTTTTCAGCAGAGACCTCCACACAACCCCTACTCTTAACACTTACAACCCAGGTTGGAGAGATCATCCTAATTTTTCCTATAAGAACAACAATGTTCAGAATCCTCAACCTCTAGCAAAATCTTCCTACCAACCACCTCACCAAAACCACCACAACATGCTACTAGAAAACCGTATTTTCAAGGGGCTCCTCAGAACATTATGGTTTCAATAGGCCTTCACACCAAGGCTATCAGCAACAAGCTTCTCTGAATGCCAGCTCTCAAGAGCCTACTATGTACGATCTAATGAAAATGATGGTTTCTGTGCAGAAAAATCATGAGGAGAGCATCAAGGAGTTGAAGAACACCACCAAACACTTGGAGACTCAACTTGCTCAGGTGACTGGAAATAATGCACAGAGGCAACCAGGTCATCTGCCGGGGCAACCAATCCCCAAAAGAAACTACTAATGCCGTCACTCTTCGAAGCGGTACACAATATGATGCTCCACCTATGCCTATTGATAATTCACTACCTCTAGTTCAGGATGATGCTGTGGATGAAAATGAAGGTGAGGATAGCTCCAAAACTGAAGTTGAGCCCGGGAAAGTAGATGAAGCAGAGAAACGCAAGGAGAAGGTTACTGATTCTCCTACTCCACCACTACCTTTCCCCTATAGGATGCAAAAATCAAAGGTCGACCAACAACTTGGTAAATTTATGTCTATGGTCAAAAATCTTGAGGTAACAGTTCCTTTTACTGATTTATTTTCTCAAGTACATGTGCATGCTAAGTTTTTGAAAGATATGATCACTAAAAAGAAAGATTTTGGTGGGATACATAGAGTTGCTTTAACTGAAGAATGCAGTGTTGTTCTGCAAAATAAAATTCCACCAAAACTAAAAGATCCTGGTAGTTTTTCCATCCTCTTGTCATGTGGGTTTTTTGTTTATAGATAACGCTTTGTGTGATCTAGTGCTAGTGTATCTATTATACCTTTATCTATCTGTAATAAACTGAACTTAGGTGCTTTAAAGTGCACACAGATTACTCTGCAGATGGCAGATCGATATGTGAAATATCCTTTATGTATTTTAGAGGATGTACCTGTTAGAGTTGGAAAATTCTATATTCCTGTGAATTTTGTAGTACTTGATATGGAAGAAGATAGTCAAATTCCCATTATTTTGGGTAAACCTTTTCTATGTATTACAGGTGCTGTTATTAATGTAAAATCTGGCTCTCTGACTTTGAGTGTTGGTGATGATACTGTTACTTTTAAGTTAACCAATGCTATTAAGTCTCCTATGCTTGAGCACACATGTTGCAGGATTGACATACTCGATGAGATCTCTGGAGTTAGTTTTTCACAATTTATGTCAGATAAATTATTGGAGACAAGTCTTGATCTGAATGATGGCCTTGACATTGATAAGGTAGTAGATTGGAAGGTAGTGGAGACTATTTGCTCTACTTCCGAACCACAGGTAAAGAAGTTAGAACTCAAACCTTTACCTTCTCACCTCAAATATGCATTTCTTGATGATGCTGAGGAATGCCCTGTGATTGTCAGTACTAAACTCACAGATAGCCAAATTTCACAACTTCTTTCAGTGCTTCGCATGCACAAGAAAGCTATTGGGTATAATATTGATGATCTAAAGGGTATTAGTCCTGATTTTTGCATGCATAGAATAAACTTGGAAGAAAATCACCATCCTTGCATACAACCCCAAAGACGTTTGAATCCTAATATGCAAGAGGTTGTGAAAAAGGAAATTATGAAACTACTTGACGTGGGCATCATCTATCCCATCTCAGATTCTAAGTGGGTGAGCCCGGTTTAAGTTGTTCTTAAAAAGGGGGGGGACTACTGTTGTTAAAAATGATAAGGATGAACTAATTCCTACTCATACTTTTACAGGTTGGCGGATGTGTATTGATTATCGTAGATTAAATACAGCCACTTTGAAAGATCATTTTCCTCTCCCTTTTATTGATCAGATGTTAGAAAGATTAGAAAAACATAACTTTTTCTGTTATTTGGATGGATATTCAAGTTTCTTTCAGATTCCCATTCACCCAGCCGATCAGGAGAAGACGACGTTCACTTTCCCCTACGAGACTTTTGCATATCGCAGAATGCCATTTGGTTTGTGCAACGCCCCTGCCGCATTTCAGAGATCTGTGATGGCCATTTTTTCTGATTTCATCGAGAATATCATGGAGGTATTTATGGATGATTTTAGTGTTTATGGTTCTGACTTTGATGTTTGTTTGCATAATCTCTCTAAAATTCTGAAACGTTGTTCTGATGTTTATCTGATTCTTAATTGAGAAAAGTGTCACTTCATGGTGAATGACGGAGTGATACTTGGACACCTCATATCTGAGTGTGGCATCCAGGTGGACAGAGCAAAAATTGAGGTGATTGATAAACTTCCTCCTCCTGTGAATGTCAAGGGAGTGAGGAGTTTTCTGGGTCATGCGGGTTTTTATCGCAGATTTATAAAAGAATTTCAAAAATTACAAAACCCCTTACTCAATTGTTGCTCAAGGATGCCACTATTGATTTTACTGATGCGTGTGTGGAGTCTTTTGACAAGATTAAGGAAGCATTGATCACTGCCCCTATCATACAACCTCCATACTGGAGTCTCCCTTTCGAGATCATGTGTCATGCTAGTGATTATGCAGTTGGTGTTGTGCTTGGTCAACGGAAGAACAAAGTCCTCCACACCATCTACTATGCCAGCAAGATCTTAGATGAAGCTCAGGTTAACTATGCTACTACAGAGAAAGAGTTGTTGGCCATTGTTTATGCTTTTGATAAGTTTTGAACCTACTTCATAGGTTCGAAAGTGATTGTCCATACTGACCATGCTGCGCCGGAATACCTATTGGCCAAGAAGGAGGCCAAGCCACGACTTATACGATGGATACTCTTATTACAAGAGTTTGATTTGGAGATCCGCGACAAGAAGGGTGTTGAGAATGTAGTTGCTGATCATCTCTCCAGGTTGAAATTTGAGTCAAGTGTTGATGGTCCCATAGATGATGCTTTTCCAGATGACCATATTTTTGCTGTGTCTACTCAATCTCCATGGTATGCTGACTTTGCTAACTATTGTGTTAGTGGTTCTCATCCTCCTGATTTGACTTATCAACAGCGGAAGAAGTTTTATCATGATGCCAAACATCACTATTGGGAAGACCCACTCTTATACAAGAAGTGCTCAGATGGCTTGTTTCGATGATGTATTGCTGATTGGGAGATAGTCGGGATTCTACAACATTGTGATTATATGCCTTGTAGTGGACATCTTGGCTCACAAGCTACAACTTATAGAGTTCTCCAGAGTGGTTTTTATTGGCCTGCTATTTTCAAAGATGCTCGTGCCTTTTGTCTTTCTTGTAATGAATGCCAACGAACTGGTAATATTTCAAAGAGAGAGGAGATGCCACAGATGGGAGTTTTGGAGATTGAACCATTTGATGTGTGGGGCATTGATTTCATGGGACCTTTCCCTTCTTCTTGTGGAAACAGGTATATATTGGTTGTTGTAGATTATGTGACTAAGTGGGTTCTGTGACTTCAATTACCAATGATTCCAAGGTAGTCATGAAGCTTTTCAAGAAGGTTATTTTTCCTCGATTCGAAGTCCCAAGAGTCTTAATCAGTGATGGGGGATCTCACTTTCATCAGAGAACCTTCAAAGCTTTACTGAAGAAATATGGAGTCACTCATAAGGTTGGTTTAGCTTATCGCCCTCAGACTAGTGGTCAAGTTGAAGTCTCCAATCGTCAGATCAATCGCATCTTGAAGAAGGTAGTCAACAGGTCAAGGAAGGATTGGTCCCAAAATTGGATGACACTCTAAGGGCTCTGCGAACTGCTTTTAAGACACCTCTAGGAACCATCCCATATCGATTGGTCTATGGCAAAACTTGTCATTTACCAGTTTGTTGAAATGGAATATCTCTCAGCTTGGGCAGTTAAAGAAATTAACCTGGATTTGAAGGCTGTAGGGGAGGCAAGACTTCTTCAATTAAATGAGTTAGATGAGATTCGACTGGAAGCATATGAAAACCACAAACTTTACAAGGAGCAAACAAAGATATTTCATGACAAGATGATTTGAAGCGTGAGTTTCATGTTGGTAACAAAGTTCTATTATACAACTCTAGACACGACTCTTTCCTGGAAAGCTTAAGTCAAAATGGTCTAGACCTTTTGTTGTCACTGACGTGAAAGCACATGGAGCTATTGAAGTGGCTAATGCAGCTAGGACGAAGTTTAAACTGAATGGGTAGCGTATGAAACTGTACCATGAGGGAGCTTTCATAGGCCAAGTAGAGGTTATGTACCTAGACACTCCCTGATTTTGAAATCAAAGGTACTACGGTCATGCGGGACCATCTAAACCAGCGTTTTGCTGGAGGCAACCCGTCTTTTCTTTTCTTCTTTGTAAGTTTAGATTATATCTTTTTTATTTTCATTTTTTGTTATTGTATTAGAGAGGTGAGGGAGAGTGTACTGATATTTAGACAAGTTTATTAATGTGTGCTGGAGGCAAATCTCATGACATAGGGAAATTTTGACGGAAACAATGCGAGGAATAAAACCGCCCGACCGGGCTCGTAACCGTTTCAAAACAAAGCGAAAAATTCGATGGAGAAAAAAGTAACGTAATTTTCGCCCGGCTAACCGGGCAAGGCCGCCCGACCGGGTGCTCAAGCAAAATTTGGGTTTTGGTGCCCGATCAACCGGGAGAAAAAGTTGAGTGCAATTTGGAAACCGCCCGATCGGGCGGACTACCTTTACTTGCGAAAACCCAGCGAATCGGAGTAAACAAGAAAAAAATTTCGCCCAGTCGACCGGGCTGAATCCTCAACAGCTATTTGTGCGCCCCCTTTTCACCCTCCTCTTCATTCTTTCTTTTCTTCTCTCAATTCTTCATCCTCTCCAAACCCTCCCTTTCTCTCTCCTCACTACCTCCATACCTCCTCCTTCTCCTATCTTTCTTCACTCACAAATTTCATCTCCTCCTTCAAATTTTCTCCACCCTCCTTCTTTTTCTACATTTTTCTCACAAAAAAATTCAGAAATTTCCCATCTTTTCTCCCTCTCACATCAATCCAACTTCTCACACAACTTCACCATGTCAAGGCCAAGCAAAAGGAGGCAAAACACAAGAGGGGAATCAAGCAATCAAATACCATCGGATTCAACTTTTCCTGAGGTAATTTTTACATCTTTAGAGCAAAAACAAAAGTTTCAAAAGTTGAAATTTCGGAATATACTCCCCACTCGTTTTGTTGATTCACATTCTTTGCATACGTTGGGTATATTTGCTGATAGTAAGAATTTATTTGAGAAACTGGGATTAAGAACTATGTTTGGCATGTTCTTTTGGACCTTTAGGCACCTAACACTTAAATTCCTGAGTTCCTTAGAAGTAGGGAACAAAAATCAGGTTCTTCGTTTTTGCCTCATGAATGAGGATCGAGAACTCACCCTAGGCCAATTAGCTGCTATTTTGGCCTACCCATAACTAAGGACCATCGCCACCCTCCTTACATTCGCATAAGTACATTGTGGGCAGCATTTACGGGAGAAGAGGAAGTGAACATCCAACACATGTCTGCTGACCATTTACATTTTCCCAATCTTCGCTACTTGCAGCAATTTCTGGGATTCACATTTTTTGGGCATGCTGAGCCCCACTCTTGTAAAAAATAGGAGATTTTTCTGATGGGGAGTTATCTATTTCCCGAGTTCGACTATTCTTTGTGCCTTCCCTACTTATTTGTGTCCCAGCTAAAACGAAGTGCAACTAGTTTGCCTGCCACGTTTGAGGATGGTAGTGTTAGGGGGCAACCTATTGTTTTAGGTGGGCCTCATTACCACTATCGCTGTTCATTTTGGCTATGTGCCTGACACTAACAATGCAGTACCTGGCCCTGCAGAGATTGGCATCGATTATATGATCAATGCCAAATGGATAACTGCCCAATCGGCCAATAAGTTTAGGTGGTACATTGCCAAGAAGGATTCAATCCTTCTTCCTGACCTTGCCCATACCCACCTTATACCTGGTGTAGGTTCGTATCTACTTCCCTTACGGGGTCAGGAGCCCATTGCCAGACGACCTTTGAGGACCTACCATAGGCAGTCCGCTGGGGAAGCCTCTTCCTCCGCACCTGTAGAACCTATGATGGTCGCCCTTACCCGCGTTGAGCAGGGACATCAGTCCCTTACCTCACAGATGGGATGTCTTGAGCTCGGTCAGGCCACTATTCAGACCCACCTGACCACACTGGACACACGGTTGACCACCGTGGAGTCTGACAGGCGCCACGCCCTCTATCCCATCTATCATGAGTACTACCACCAGGGGCTTATTGCCCATGACGCCACCCATCCCTCTTGGTATACGCCACGTGTACCTGACCCCACTGACCATGTTGGGGAAGGCACTTCTTGCCATGCTGTTTTTGGTGCTGCAGGTACTTCTGGTGGCGGTTTTACTGCTGATATGTCTAAATTGTTATCATAAATAAATAAATCAAAATTAAGAAATCATGTTATCATAAGAACTAATTGTATAATCATAAATTTGATTTCCTTTAACTTTTACTATTCTTTAATTACAAAGCTAACTTAAACCATTATAGACACAAGTATTATAAAAATCAGATTTGAGAAATAGAATTATCATAAGAAATACAACCTAATTATAAATCTGATTTCTTTAAATAATTCTATACTTTATTTGTAATACAGCTTAATCCAATATATGTATTTATACAAATTACAAAAATCAGAATTTACAATTTAACTAAAGTAGTAAAAATAGATTTTTTTTATACCAAACTGACTCGCCAGTGGTTGCAGCACTAACCACACGCGTGCCTCGGCTTGTTAGAATTAACTATTGGAATTCTTCACTAGTCTGCTACGTGGTTATTGCGAAGCTGCCAATACAGGTTATGGAAGGATTTCTGAGGAGAATTTGGAGGAAGTTTAAGGTTGATAAAGTAGATGTGGTTAGTAGATGAGTATATACTTAGTGCGATTTCATGCAATAGACTCTAGAGATTCAGGGTCAATATTTCTTTGATAGCAAGGTTGTTATAAAGAAACCTTAGCATCCTGATTTAGATATGGATAAAGAGTCTTTGAAAACTCTTCCAATATGTGTACACTTGATATTAGTCTTGAAATATTAGGGAGAGAATAGTGTACATAAGATTGTGTCTCAAATTGGAGATCCAATTAGAAGAGATGAAGCAACAAGGAAGAAGGAGAAGTTATAATTTGCTAGAATTCTTGTAGAGGTTAAAGTGAATCAAAAAAATTCAGATTCCATCAATTTTGTAAATGCGTATGGTGTGTTAACTGATGTGCTAGTGACCTATGAATGCAAGCTAGATCAATGCAATACTTGTAAAGGCATTGGTCATGCATTACACAACTCATTGGGTTCAGGTTAGGATCTCTCCCCTTTAAGTATCTTGAACTACCCATTACCTCCAAGAAAATGAAGAAGAGTGAGTGTGACAGTTTGATTGAGAAGATGTGTCACAGAATCAAAACCTGAAGCAGCAGACATTTATCATATAGTGAATGGTTGTAGTTAGTTAATGTTGTATTGGTGTATATCTGTGTGTATTGGTGTTAGATTTTCATACTTCCTAAGTCTATCCTCCAGAAGATTATTGCAGTTTGCAAGCATTATCTTTAGCATGGTACTTTGGATAGCTCAAGAGTAGGTTATATTGCATGGGAAGAGGTTTGTCACTCTAAATCTACAGGAGAGTTAGGGATCAGAAACTTAATCCTGTGGAACCTTGCAGCTATTGGGAGACAAGTATGTGCAATCTCTCATAAAAAGGATAATCTATGCATGGGTAAGGTGGGTTCACTCTATCTACATCAAAGAATAACCATGGAGCCAATACATATGTCCTTAGGGATAGTTGGGTGTGGAAAATTATATGTAAGGCAAGGACAAGCATTATACCTTTGCTTCATGGTTCTCATGATACCTATTATAGTATCAAGCAGGTTTATGCTACTATATGCCCTGAAAACCCTAGATGGGTGTGGACTACAAGAGTGAGGAATAGGTTCACTGTTCCCAAGCAAAGATTCACCCTCTGGTTGATGATGAAGTAGAGGCTCCCAACAAGGCTTAGGCTTGCTAATTGGGGTATTTCACCTCATAAGAATTGTTGTCTTTGTGGTGATTAGGAAGAAACTCACATGCTCATTTCTTCTATGAATGTGTCGCAAGTACTGATTATGCTTAAGATTCTGAGATGGCTTGGTCTGCAAAGACATCTACATAATGTGTACAGAATTATGAAGTGGGATTAGAGGGATTGAAAGCATAATTTGCTCAGAAGGAAAGTCTATCTAGCTGCATGTTGTTTCATTATTTTGATAATGACAAATAATTAAACTTTATTTGATTTTCGTTTGTTTCTAGTTTATTTTGTTAGATTTACTTTCGTGTATTTTAGATTTATTCTTTCTGTTTTTGATTAGTTTATTTGTTAGATTTATTCTTTCAGTTTTAATTAGTTTATTTATTTTAGACTTCACAAATAATATGTTAAATAACTTATGAGAATTGATTAGGAGTTTAATCAAGATTAAGTTGTTAAACTTATTTGTGACAAACCGTTAATATTATGGAGGTAAAAATTTGATATATTATGATTCCATAATATTTGTTTAGTTAGTTGTGTGCAGCTTTTGTTTTCCTATAAACAGGACCGCAAAAATTAACCTAAACAAGTGCCCAAATAGATTCTTTGAGGTAGTTCCTACAATTTAGGAACCACAACAACCAACCTATTAACAAGGCGTGTGGACGTGGACGTGCGCGTGTGTTAGTGGCTGAATTGTGGAAGCCTAACTAACCAATGCCAACGGTAAAATCAACGGACATATTAATGGAGAAGTGGCTGAAGCTCGTTGATCATGGAAAGATCATGGAGAAATAATGGAAAATCGTGGAGAAAACATAGAAGATGGTCTCTACAAATAGTAGTTTGTAACGATCTTTTAGTATCTTTCAGAATTTTATGTAATATTTTAGTGAAAGTATTTCGGTTTTCTTCTTCTTACGATTGATGTATTATAGATTGGGTTGAGTGAATCTAAGTCTGTAATCATTTTAGGAAAAAGAGAAAGAGAAAGAGAAGAGAGAAAGAGAAAAGACTTCGAGTGAAGTCAAGAGAGAAGTCAACTGTTCAGGGGGAACAGCTGAAGGGAACCAGTTCCTAGGGAACAGATGGTCGAGTTTAGGTTGTACAAAAGAGAGTCTTTTGGCCTAAAAGTTATTAAAGAGAATTGAGTCAAAATCCCTCGTGGTCAAGGTTTTTCTTCCTATTGGGCCTAGGAAGTTTTCCTTGTAAAAATTCGTGTTCCTAGTTCTTTCTATTCATGCAATTATTCTTTCTTATTCAATCATTCTTTTATTTCCCAAAAAGTTTGAAAATCTCCCCAACTACAATTCACCCCCCTCTTGTAGTTGTTAAGTGTTCGTCCAAGACTAACAATTGGTATCAGAGCCTAGTTCCTCCAAAATCAGTTAACACTGAGGAGCTAGTTCCTGGAAACGATGAACACATCAGGAGAAAGATTGGAAGAAGGTTACTCAACTCAGCGTCCACCCATGTTTAATGGCAAGTATTATCCATACTGGAAGAATCGTATGGAAATTTTATTAAGGCTGAAAATTATCAAGTTTGGAGAGTAATAGATATTGGTGACATCGAAGTCACAGAGAAAAATGAAAAAGGTGAAGAATCCCCAAGCCCTCTCCAAATTGATAAAGATGACTTCGACAAGATGGAGATGATAAACTTGGCCAAAAAATTTCCACTGTGGTCTTGGTCCCCATGAACACAATCGAATCATGGGATGCAAATCAGCCAAGCAAATGTGGGAACTTCTTCAAGTTACTCACGAAGGAACAAACGAAGTCAAGAGATCAAAGATTGACATGCTCATGCACAAATATGAGCTATTTCAAATGAAGCCTAAGGAGTCTGTTCAAGAGATGCTCACAAGATTCTCCAACATCATAAATGAACTTGAATCTCTAGGAAAGATCATCACTCCGAGGAACAAGTACGAAAAGTTCTAAGAAGTCTTCCTCAGGATGAAAAATGGATGGCAAAGGTCATGCCTGCTTGAAACTAAAGATTTCACCACATTCAATATCGAGCAACTTTCCGGTTCCTTGTTGACTCATGAAATCCATCTAGGAACTCATGAAGTTGACTCTAATAGCCTAAGGCTTGGCTCTCAAGTCCGATGATTGGAGGATTCAAAACTGACGATGAAGAGGCAGCACTGATCGTGAAAAGATTCAAAAAGTTCTTCAACAAGAACTACAAAGGGAAGAATGTGAAAAAGCCAGGAAAGTTAAGCTGTCACAAGTGTGGAAGTCCGGATCACTTCATAAAGGAATGCCCTCTCTGGGAAAATGAAAAGAGCAAAGGAAAGTACAAGGAGAAGGGAAAGGAACAACAAAAACCTTTCTCAAAAGTTGATATGAGAAGGGCCATGGTAGCTGCCTGGGGAGAACACGATTCAGACGAGGAGCAGGAACAACCAGAAGAGGAGAAAGCTCATTATGTCTCATGGCAAAAACAAACGATGAAGAAGACTTGCCAAGCAACAAGGTACGCATAAATATTATTGAAGAAGAGTTAAAAGAACTTTCGAAGAATCAATTAATAAAACTACTTTTGGAAACGTTGAATGACTACAAGGCCATTTGTGTTAGAGAAGGAAATTTAGAAAAAGCCTTAGAAGTCACCAAAGGACATTCAGATTGGTTTAAAATAGTGAATGCAAACATTGAGGAAAGATTCTTTGAAGTTTTGATGAAAACCGACGTATTCGAGAAGCTTTTGAAAATGCTAAAAATGAAAATTATTTCTTGAATATGGAAATGGCTGAATTGAAACTATTCGTTCCTGAAGGAACCAGTTCCTCTATAAATACCAGATCCGAGTTCGAAAAGTTAAAATTCGAACATGAAAAAGTTTTAAGTAAATATCTGGTACTTAAAGAGAAAATGGAATCTTCAAGAATGAAACTTCCTGATCTAGTGAGTTGGATAAAAAATATAAAAATGAAGGAAGAAGTGGGTAGGTTTCAATCACAAGAAGAAAAAAAAATGAAAAAATATGTTGATCTTCCAAGCACCGAATATGCTCTTACTGTGGGAACATGGACACTTAGTGTCTGACTGTTCCTCCAGAGAAGAACATATTGAAATGAACACCCACTTAGTTAACAAGTGTTGGAAAGTTAAGAGAAATACTAGCCCGACAGAGGAACCCAAGTCAAACTGGGTTCCTACCACTGACTGATTGCTTTGATACAGGCTAAAGTGAGGGGGAACAACCTGTGGTACCTCGATAGCGGTTGTTCTAAACACATGACAGGAGATAAAAAGAAATTTCTCTCGCTTTCAGCCTATGATGGAGGAACTGTGACCTTCGGAGACAATCTTACCGGTAACATTAGTTGTAGGGAAGGTAGGAAAGTCTAAGTCACATTCCATAAAATAAGTATTTTTGGTCGAGGGTTTAAAACAAATCTGCTTAGTATTTCTCAATTTTGCGACAAAGGGAACATGTAAATTTTACTGATGATTGTTAGTAAGTAATGCAGGAACAGGTACCAAAATTCTAGAAGGAACAAGGAAAGGGAAACCTCGTTGTTGATCTCAACCTTGTTCCTAGGAACAATCTAACTGTTTAAGTCCTCGAAATGAACCACTTCTTTGGCATAAAAGATGTGGTCACGCAAGTATGCATTCTCCAGAAGCTAAGTGGTAAGGACTTGGTGTTGGATTACCAACTATCAAAGTCTCAAACCATGAAGTTTGTGGACCATGTGCAAAAGGTAAACAAGTTAGATCCTCGTTCAAATCAAAGAAAATGGTAAGACACAAAGTCCTCTTGAATTGATTCATATGGACTTTGTGGCCCTGTTCGAATCCAAAGTCGATCTGGTAAGAGATATGTGCTTGTAATAGTTGATGATTTTTCAAGATACACTTGGGTTATTTTTCTCATAGCAAAGATGAGACATTTGATGAATTTGTTAACTTTGCAAAAGAACTCAAAGAATAAGTGGTTTTAAAATTAAGCACTTGCGTTCTGATCATGGTAAGGAGTTTGAAAACCAAATTTGATGATTTTGCAGAAAGAGTCTTGATCACAACTTCTCAGCTCCTAGAACTCCACAACAAAATGGCTGGTAGAACGGAAGAATCGCACTTTGGAGGACATGGCAAGAACAATGATCATAGCAAGCAATCTTCCGAAGAATTTCTGGGCTGAAGCAGTGAATACGGCATGCTACATAATCAATAGAGTCATGCTAAGACCTATTGTCTTGAAGACCCCTTATGAGTCTCAAAGGAAGAAAACCCAATATCTCATACTTTAGAATCTTTGGCTGTAAATGCTTTGTACATAACAATGGTAAAGACAATTTAGGAAAGTTTGATGCTAGAAGCGATGAGGCTGTTTTTATTGGATATGCTTTAAGTAGTAAGCATATAGAGTTTCAACAAACAGAACAATGTGTGTTGAGGAAAGTCCAGTTATTTTGATGAAACTAACTCTCTGCAGGAACAAGTCATGAAAATGACTTTGAAATAGGACTGACTCGTATTGAGGAGTCAGTAAACATTGATGAGGAACTAACACCTGCAGGAACCGACAAAAAGCATATTCCTGAAGAAGAGATAGTTGATCCTGATCTTGTTATACAGGAGGAACAGGCATCAGAAATTCATCCAGTAGACGAGCGAATGAAGCTCCTCAACTGGAGGAGCAGAGACAAGAGATTTGAACCAAGACCTGGAAACACTAAATCCCATCCATTGGATTTAATAGTAAGTGATATTGAAAAGGGAACTCAAACGAGATCCCAACTGAAAAATTTTGTGCTTTCCATGCCTTTTTGTCTATGACAGAACCACGAGATCACAATGATCCCTACTGGAGTCTGACTGGATAAACAGCCATGCAAGAGGAACTGAATGAGTTCCAGAGGAACAAGGTCTGGCATCTTGAGACCAAGCCTAAAAACCAAAAGGTGATTGGACTAAAATGGGTCTTCAGGAACAAGCTAGACGAACATGGAACAGTCATAAGAAACAAAGCCAGACTCGTAGCCAAAGGGTATAATCAACAGAAGGTATTGACTTTGATGAAACCTTTCCTCCTGTAGCTAGAATAGAAGCAATAAGAATTTTGATTGCCTTTGCATCATTCATGGGTTTTAGGTTGTACCAAATGGACGTCAAATGTGCCTTTTTAAATGGATATTTGATTGAAGACGTCTATGTGGAACAACCTCCTGGTTTTGAAAACCCGGATCTTCCAATCATGTCTATAAGCTAGATAAAGCTCTTTATGGGCTTAAGCAAGCTCCTAGATCATGGTATGAAAGACTTTCAAAATTCTTACTTTCTAATGATTTTATACGAGGAAAGTTGATAGGACCCTGTTCCTTCGATCCAAAGGAACAGACATCCTAGTGGTTCAGATTTATGTGGATGATATAATTTTTGGTGCAACTAACGAATCTCTTTGTAAAGAATTTGCTGAGTTAATGCGTAGTGAATTTGAAATGAGATGATGGGAGATTAAACTTCTTTCTGGTTTGCAAATCAAGCAAACTGAAAAGAAACAATGATCCATCAACAAAAATACGTAAAGAGTTATTGAAAAAATATGGACTGGATCAAGCAAAAACAAACCATACTCCTATAGGAACAGGTACAAGGTTAGATGAGGATCAAAGTGGTAAGTCCGTAGATCAGAAACTTATAGAGGTATGATTGGTTCCTTACTTTATCTAACTGCTAGTAGGCCTGATATATCCTTTAGTGTTGGTTTATGTGCAGATTCCAATCAAATCCTAAGGATTCCATTTGACAGCTGTCAAAAGGATTCTTAGATATTTGAAAGGAAGTGATGATCTTTGTTTGTTCTATCCTCGAAGTGACATCTTTGATCTAGTAAGCTATTCCGATGCTGACTATGCTGGAGACTTGGTGAATCGCAAAAGCACCTCGGGTATTATCCAGTTCCTAGGATCAAGCTTGGTTTCTTGGAGTTCAAAGAAACAAAACACTGTTGCTCTTTCCATAGCTGAGGCTGAATACGTGGCAGCTGCTGCTTGCTGCTCTCAGGTATTTGGATCAAGCAACAGGTACGTGACTTTGGCATAAAATTAAGTGTGTTCCTATATCTGTGTAATACTAGTGCAATTTGCATTTCTAAGGATCCAGTTCATTACTCTAGAGTCAAGCATATTCACATTAGACATCATTTCCTAAAAGACAATGTAGAGAAGGGATTAGTTAAAGTTGATTTTTTTCCACTGAAAATCAAATAGCTGACATATTGACTAAACCTCTATCTAGGGACAGGTTTGAAAAGATACGCTTGGAACTAGGAATGAAAAATTGTTTAAATGTACACATGATGTTGATTCCCCCAATTGTTTCTTACTAAGTATGTCCTGCAACTTCATGAATTAAATTTCATACACCTAGGGTCAAGTATAAGGACTCACATATGTCTTTGAATATTACCCTTAGTGTCCTTGCACATATTTGGTACGTATGTAGTTTGTAATTATGGACAAATTTTATCATATGCAAGAGTAATTTTATTTCTATTTTCTATTTTCCTCCAAATTTCCTTGTTTCTTTCTTTTCACACCTTTCCGTCCAAAAATTAAAACATTAATCTGAATTAGCCAAATTACGCGTTCAATTAATCTAAGTTAAATGAAAACTTCATTAATTGCCTTCCAAAACCCATAAACCGTTTCATTAAACCTAACTCTCCACTTCTTTTCACACGGAATCATGATTACTTTATAACCCAACCATCACATCACTGACCCCTCATAATTTCCCTCTCACATCAACTCATCTCTCTCTCTCTTCCTTTCTCATCTTCAACCTCACTCCAAAACACTTTCACCATGTCTTCCAAAACCAAAATTCCAGTGATCATGAAAATTTACCAGAAGAGAAAACACCATCCCATGATGAAATCAGTGCTCAAGAATCATCCAAGAATGAAGCAGATTCTACCGGGTTAAAATCGGCATCCTCTACTCCTATTTCTCTCTCTTCGAAAAAGGAAGATGGTGAAACGAGGTTGAAAGCGACAAAGAAAAGAGATTACAGTACCTACAAAGCGAGGTAAGAAAAAAAATTTCACAATTTCTTGTGGGCTTTTGTGTATGTTGCATGGTGCAAAAAGTCAAGTGGATGAGTTATTGAAATTTAAAATTAAATGGTTGAATTGTAGATTTGGATGAGGGTCTTTATGAAAAAGAAATGAAAGAATTTTGTTCAGGGTTTACCATAACTGAGGGTGTTTGTGTGTCAGTAGTAGTTAATGGGTCTGTGGTTACTATAACTGAGAAGAAACTGGGGGAATGGTTTGACATCCCAAATGAGGGTTACAAGGATTACATTATGTGTAGGGCTAAGCTGAACATAAATGGAGTTTCAAACGCTCAAATTCTTGCTTTCTTTAACGACAATTCAAATGCTTTATCTTTAGATCAAAAAGAATTGTCTCCATTTCATAAGTTGTTATTCCAGTTTGTTTGGCAATTCATTTTACCCTTTTCCTAAAAAAGAACCCAGACAAGTCTAATGGATCTTTCCGTTATGTACTGCCTTGCCAAAACATAAAATCAACCTTCCCTCCTTGATTATTTCACATCTCTCTCACTGCATTACCCATAACACCAAAGTGGGTTATGGAAATCTTCTCTCCTCTGTTTTCAAACAATGCAAAGTTAAACTGCCTGCCAGCCCTCTTTTTCTCTTGAGCCAGAAAATTATCTTACAAAGAAACTCTGACCAGGCTTAGTTTGAGGTTGTTATGGGAAGATAGATTTTGAGAGGGAAGAAACTCCAGTAAAGGTTGAGGTGGGTAGCAAGAGGAAGTTGGATGAAGAGGGGGGTTCCAAGTGGGTCTGTGAGGAAGAGTCAAAGGTTGGCTGGGTCCAAGTCTCTGAAGGAGAAGGATCAAGGTGAAACAATGTTTATTAACCTAGACTCTGATCCAGTTCCTTCTACTGCTGTGAATTTTCCATTGTTGTCCAGAATTGGGCTCAACAAGCTACTCCGGGAAATTCAGGATTCCTTGACCCTTCTACCCACCAGGATCAATGCCATTGAAGCCACTGTCAATGTTCTGGACTCTCAGCACAGCAACAACTGATTGCCATCAAGAATGCTGATACAGGATCAGGAACAAGGTGGTGTGTGCTCTCCAAGATTGACTGTGGTCTCCTCTCTTTCAAACGCTCCAAACCCTAACTTCTCTTAACTTTGGAACAATTGAACAAGTTTTTTTTTGGCTGTAATTATTAAACAATCTCTTTTGGATTTCTCTTCTTGTGTCCTTCTGAGACACATGAAGCACTTTTCATTTCTCTTTAATTTCTTCACTTTCTTTTGCTTTACTCTGCATATTGCTAATATCTGTTGTCTATGATGTTGCTTTTTGCATCCTTATTCTGTTTGTGTGTTTGGATGGCTAATATTATGAGATCTATGTTTGAGCAACTTGCTTGATACTTAGACTATTGACTCTCTAGTGCTGCAGGTACATTCCTTGGTTTTGATAATGACAAAGGGGAAGAGATATAGTGTATAAAATTTTTTTTATCTTAGGTCCTATGCATGTTTTTTTCTCATCCCGTTCCCAGTCAAGTCTGATCTTGTTCCCAGTCTCAGTAGAGTTTACTTAAGTATATGTATTTTATTTGTTTTGCGAGTTATAGTCTTAGTCTTTAGTTCTTCTTTAAAAACATAAATTTTTTTGTTAATTATTTGTCATAATAAAAAAGGGGGGATATTGTTTTTTCATTATTTTGATAATGACAAATAATTAAACTTTATTTGATTTTCGTTTGTTTCTAGTTTATTTTGTTAGATTTACTTTCGTGTATTTTTAGATTTATTCTTTCTATTTTGATTAGTTTATTTTGTTAGATTTATTCTTTCAGTTTTAAATTAGTTTATTTATTTTTAGACTTCACAAATAATACGTTAAATAACTTATGAAGAATTCATTAGGAGTTTAATCAAGATTAAGTTGTTAAACCTTATTTGTGACAAACCGTTAATATTATGGAAGTAAAAATTTGATATATTATGATTCCATAATATTCTGTTTAGTTAGTTTGTGTGCAGCCTTTTGTTTTCCTATAAACAAGGAGCCGTTAAAAATTAACCTAAACAAGAGCCCAAATATAGATGCTTTGAGGTAGTTCCTACAATTTAGGAACCATAACAACCAACCTATTAACAAGGCGTGTGGAGGTGGAGGTGCGCGTGTGTTAGTGGCTGAGATTGTGGAAGCCAAACTAACCAACCGCCAACGGTAAAAAACTCAACGGATATATTAATGGGAGAAGTGGCTGAAGCTGCGTATGATCATGGAGAAGATCATGGAGAAGATCGTGGAGAAAAACATGAGAAGATTGGTCTCTACAAATAGTAGTTTGTAACGATCTTTTTAAGTATGCTTTCAGAATTTTCTATGTAATATTTTTAGTGAAAGTATATTCGGTTTTCTTCTTCTTAGCAATTGATGTATTATAGATTGGGTTGAGTGAATCTAAGTCCGTAATCATTTTGAAAGAAAAAGAGAAAGATAAAGAGAAGAGAGAAAGAGAAAAGACTTCGAGTGAAGTCAGAGAGAAAGTCAACTGTTCAGGGGGAACAAGCGACAGGGAACCAGTTCCTAGTGGAACAGAGTAGGTCCAATTTAGGTTGTACAAAAGAGAGTCTTTTGGCCTAAAGTTATTAAAGAGAATTGAGTCAAAATCCCTCGTGGTCAAGGTTTTTCTTCCTATTGGGCCTAGGAAGTTTTCCTTGTAAAAATCTCGTGTTCCTAGTTCTTTCTTATTCCTGCAATTATTTTGTTCTTATTCTTCTTTTATTTTCGCAAAAAGTTTGAAAATCTCTTCAACTACAATTCAACCCCCCCCCCCCTCTTGTAGTTGTTTAAGTGTTCGTCCAAGACTAACACTGCAATTGCTGCTACTTGTTATGTGATTTGGAAGAGTGTTCTAATGAGTATTCATGTTTATTGGGGGCAGTTATTCTTATTCCCTAAGAGTGTGTTACAAGAGATCAATAGTATTTGCAGGAACTTCCTTTGGTCTGGTTCATACAACAATAGTAAACCTGGAGCTGTGGGATGGGAGGATCTTTGCAAGGAGAAGAAAGCTGGCGGGCTAGGGTTCAGGGACATCCATATATGGAATTTGATTGCAGTAAGTAAGATGGCTTGGTGGGTGGCTCAAAAGAAGGACAATCTGTGGGTCAAATGGGTGAGCACTGTCTATATTAAAGAGGCAGTTTGGGACTCATATGAGGCTCCTAGTGCAGCTAGCTGGTCCTGGAAGCACATCTGTAGAGCTAAAAAAGAGCTTAATGAGAAACTGGGGGGTAGTCAGTGGCTGAGCAGCACATCTTTTAGCATCAAGAAGCATTATAATGAAGTACACATCACTACAC